>NC_056743.1:920300610-920353557 GCF_019279795.1 Protopterus annectens | reverse complement strand
CTCACCTCAGCTTGCAAACGTAGGAGTATATAAGCTGGTTTATGAGCGTAAATCTTAATATCTCCAAGCCAGCAGGAAGACTGCTGAGAGAGTGGCTGATCAGCTAGGAGGGGCCATGCAAATAGATATAGATATACGCTCACACACACACGCAAACAAGACACATGCACACACAAATATATGAGAGAAAGAAAATAGTAACCAAGTAAGATGAGAAGGGTGGAAAGGATACTGCAACAGAGATTTCAGTCAGGACATAGTACAGTTGTGCAAGAACTTACCGTTGACAGTCTATGTTCAACAGATAACTGTTGTAGTATTCCAAACAAATGGTCGATTCCCAGAGCTGAAGAAAACACAGAGGTAGGCTAGATGACACAGGAACTGACCAAGACGGCAGACAGGGCTGACCTAGCAAAGGTGGTTCTGGACTTGAAAAGGCATCAATCTCATTTGTAGTGTTTAGTAAAAAGTGTGTACAAGTGGTGGCAGCTTCCAATACGGCCCTGGAGTTCACTCCTTTGTAGAAAGCCGCTGAGGATGTCACTTGTCCAGGTAGTATTACCTTGAGGTCATAAGGTCAAGGACTCGGCATGCAGACAGTACCAAAAGGAGATGGACTTTGAGATATCCAGCCTGTAATGGCTTGCTTGGATACTGGATGGCCCAGGTTTGAATCCATGAGCAAGACAGTTAATCAGATTTATAAATGTATTTGGTCTTATCCAAACAGAATCTCAGCTGTCTGTGAACATCCAGAGTGTAGGCATCTTTCTCCTTGATTCTGTGGGTTTGGGAAGACAGCAGGAAAATTGATGACCTGGTTGAGATGCAGCTCATTTACTACTTTTGGCATGAAGGAGGGATTAGGCCTCAGGGTCCCCACCATCCTTGTAAAAAATAAGAAAATAAATAACCTTAAGAGCCTGCAGCTCCCTAGACTGCTAGCTCAAGAAAGCCAGAAGCAGAAGTCTTCTAGGTGTTTACATTTGAGATTAACTGAGGCTGCTTGCTCAGGGGATGGTAGAAGTAAGCTCTAGCTCAAGAAAGCCAGAAGCAGAAGTCTTCTAGGTGTTTACATTTGAGATTAACTGAGGCTGCTTGTTCAGGGGATGGTAGAAGTAAGCTTTTCCAGTGTGAACTGGAGGTCCCAAGGATAGGGTAACAAGTATTCTTGGCAGTCTAAGAAGCAGAAACCCTTTAAGGAATTGCTTGATGTCAGGTCTGGACATAAAAGGGCTGAGGGACAGAAATGCAGAGATGGTGGACACCTGCATCCATGAGCTCACACAGGTATTTTAGGATACAAAGTACCTCTGACTTGTTGGGGTACTGGTAACTCTTAAGGCACCACAAAGAAAACTTCTTCCAACTGGCTATGTAGGATTTTCAAGTGGCGAGTATCCTTGATCCTGAGGAACCTGAATTGCCTGAAAATTGGTGCTTGAAAGGAATTAAAACCAGTTATCAACAAGCTTAGGTTTAGGGATGACAGGTTGAGATGTAATAATACTTTCTGTGGAATGATGAGTTCCACTCTGTGTGACAGTTTGCAGTGTTGCCCTTAGTAGATGAAAGAAACTAATGCTGTTTTTGCCAAAAAGGAGTCACTAGTAAGTTGCAATTTTTTTTTTGGATCTTTTTGAGGAGAAGACAGAGGAACTTCCCTGCCCACTGCAAAAAGAAAGCATCCATCTTCTAAGGCAGAGGAGCAAGGGTTCTTTGTGCAAAAGGCTGCAAGTTATTTGCTGCTCTCTGAGGCACAGAAGTACCTCAATGGTGCAAGATGTCCATGAAGATTTGCTTGTTCAGGATGCATTTGTGAGGGTCCTCCCAGATGCTGCTTAATAGATTTGCTAACACAGTATCCTCTGGTGGGATGAGTATGGTGAGGAGGGGTATGTTTTTTTTTTTTTTTTTGGGTGGCAAGGTCCAAGGCCCTCTGTGCTAGTTTACACAGTTTGTATGATCTAGTATCTCCTTGCTTGTTTATGTACCACATGGCTGTTGTGCTGTCTGTAAATACTTGGAAAAGGTCTTTGCTTCCACATATGCAAGACCTGAAGAGCTTGGATGAGGGCACACATTTCTTAGGTTGAGATTTCTTGATCCACCCACCAAGAGAGCTCCTTCCTGAGGCAAGGTATGAGGAGGATCACACTGGCTACAGCATGACTGTATTGTGACAAAACTGTTTTCAGGTACCACTGAATCTTCTTCATAGGCAGTCTGGCTATGGGCAGCATTAGGATAGTGGCTACCACAAATTTCAGTGTGCTTAGGATTTGGCTATGAAAATAAGCTGCAAGACTTTATACTTTTTCCTGAGGTAGGAAAACCTGCATCTTTCTGGTGTCCAGCTTGCAGCCCATAAATACTAGGTCATGAGAGGGCTGGAGGGAGGACTTTTTATAGTAGACAGTAAACCCAAAAAAAGGAGGCTGAAGATGAATTAGAGATGATGTAGGATCTGAAGCAAGGCAGCCTGGATCAGAAGATCTAAGTAGGGATAAATCAATTCCCTGAGTTTGGAAAATGGTACCCACTAGTGCTGGATATTTTGTGAAAACTCTTGCCACTGTTGAAAGCCTAAAAATAAAAAGCAGTAAACCGAAAGTGAGATGAGTATTACAGAACCTGAGGAATCTCCTGCAAGAGGGGCAAACTGGTATTATGGCAGTAGGCATCCTTTAGACTGAGGGCTACTAGGTATGCCTGAGAAAGTATGAAAGGCAGCAGTGTGTGTAGGGAGAGCATTTTGAAGGTAGGCACTTTTAAGATGGTATTTAGCAGAAACAGATCTAGTATGGGTCTCCACTGACCTTTTCTTGGATCTAGGAAGAGTCTGGAGTACAAAAACCTACTAATTTTATGGGTACTGGTTTTATAGTGACTTGTGCCTACATTTCTTGTAATACGGGTGGCAGAAAACAGATTTTGTTGTGGGGGGGTACGCCATTCTGGGGGTGGGGTTCTTTCCAATCCACGGTATAATCTTTTTTTTAACGAAAAGCACCCAGATATCTGTGTTGCTCTTTTCCCAGCTTGAGCCTGATTGGGCAAGTCTTTTGGTGAGGGGCAGGAAAGGATTGGGGGTGTTGCAGATGTTGTTTTATGACATTTGTCCCTGACGGGATGCCTCCCAAATGTGAAATCCCTCTGTGGTTTCTCTGGGAATCTCTTTCTGGGAGTCTTGTTTTGTTTTTGAATAGAGTCTAGTCTAATAAAAATGGACATGGCTGGGTGATTCCTCTAGTATCTACTCCCAGAGGTTAGCAGAATCTGCCGGTAGTCTTTCATTGTCCTGCCTTGTGCTTATCGGGCTTTAAACAAGCTGACAGCTTGTGGACCAAACAAAATGTCTTTGCCCAAAGCAGAATGAATAAATTTGGCTTTGAAGTCTTCTGGGATGGGTGGGCTGCACAACCATGCATACCTTGTGAATGACAAAGCCAATAGCAGCTACTCTAGAAAAGGTCTCTACAGCATCATAACTACATTTTATACTGTACTTGGCTACCCAATTAGCCTGACTAAGCAAAGCAAACATTTGTTAGGAATCTGATCCCTGTGGCTTCATTACCTTGTTTAAGAAATTCAGAATGGACAACAGGTAATTGGTCATCTGGGTTTGATGATTTATAGCACTGAATGCCAGATGTAGATGTATAAATATTTTCCACCACCTATTCATAGCCCTACAATCTATCTGAAGGAAGGGCACCGGGATCAGGAAGAAGTTTGGAGATTTACCAATACCCACTGGATTGCCAACTGGCTCACAGATGGGGCTCACAGATTATCTCCACAGAGAGACCAGTGGAGTCACCCAGGGTCCTGTGCTGGGACCTCGCTTGGTTGGCATTTACTTTTACAAAGCAAAAGCCAATACCAAAGGACTCTGGCTGACCAAGTCTGCAGATGACCGCAAGCTAGGAGCAGTTAATGAATCCTCAAATGACTTATCCATCTTGCAGGAAGGTTTGCCCCAAAATAAGAACTGGTGCTGGACAATGCCAAAAAATGCATTATATCCTTTGGGAAGTCATCCACCCCAGGGAACTACAACAATTACAATATGCCCCTAAGAATTGACAGTTATTCAAGATTTGTGAACTTTTGTGGACAGAGACTTAACTTTTGACCAACATGTGTCTAGTATTGTAAGAAAGCCCTTCTATACTGTACAAATGGATTGTGTCTAGATCTAGGGATATCATTTTGCCCCTTTACTCAGCCCTCATTAAGCAAATTATTGAACATAATGTCCCCTTTGGCATGCATCTGTTCAGTCGCATGCAACAACTGGAATGCCGACATACCATACTAAAAGGACACAAGGCCTAAACAACATATCCTACATGGATCAACTCAAAGCCTTGTCAGTATGCTCTGTATCCAACAGACTGCTAAGAGGTGACCTGCATCTGGCATACAAGGCATCCTCTGACCCATTACTGATGGACTTATTGCACATCAGCAAGTCAAATAGCATCAGAAATACTCCGTCTAGGGATTTAAACCTCTTCTGCAACATCAACAGAATGGTTTGGGTGCATCTCACTGATACTGCTGCTGTGGAACATTCTTCCCATCCACATAAAACAAAGTTTCTCTGTCCATATTCAAGCGCAACTTAGACCTATGGATGTGAAACAAAATTTACCGCAGAACTGCTCCATGTTCTTCTGATGGACAGAGGAAGCTCCTAAATGCTTTATCCCATGCATAGGTCTCTTCAAATTATCTGCTGTATGATCCCAGGTCTCATTTGAGGCAGTATATAATTACAGACTACAAGATGGGCAAGGTTAATCTGTAACCAAATGAGATAGGTTAAAAAAGGAAAATTGATTAGGCTTAAAATGTCCCTCAAGGGGTTGCCTAGTACTTACCTATGAACACGAGAGAGATATTGCAGAGAAGTCTGCCATTGGATTCTTGTACAAGAACTAAAGTTAATCAGGAACTTTATAAAATCTGTCTGGTCTTTTGGGGGGCAGGAGGCTGCAAATCAGGGGTAGCAGAGGAAGACTGGAAAGCATCCTGATCTGGAGAAACAGGTTTTGGGGGCAGAAGTGCCCATTTCCAAGATGCTATAGTACCTTTTCAGGACCACCAAATGAAACTTCACCAGGAAAGTCTGGACAGATGGAGACATCTTCATCAGAAGGGTTTGGCCAGGGAAGTGTATTTGACAGGAGTATGCCAGAGAATTTTCAGAGTACGAAGCAACTTCCTCTTCACAGGGTGAATCCACAGTAATTTTATGGGGTGTGGTAGCAGTAGGACAGGCAGGAAATGGAGGTGGTTACACTCAAAATGGCCTTTAGAAAATTCTTCCCATTCCATCTCACTAGATAGGGAAGGAGAAGAGAGATACTTAAATTTTTGTGGTTTCTTTTTTGGTGTGATGCCAGCCTGCACCACCAAGCACAGTGATCCAGATCCCAGACATACTAGTAAACTTACTGTGAATCTCTTCCCTACTATAATCTGTGGGACGCCACCTGGGCCCTCTGAAATTATAATCTTTGATGCAGTTTTGTCTATGGGAGCAGATTCTTCAGTTGTAAGGCAATCAGCACCATAGCTGCCTTCTGTGGGGTCTCGGTGGAGGGCAACAGAGGTGGAATCAGACATACCATGGGTTCTGGAACTTTGTTGGGAGCACTGTAAATCAGAAAATGGGACTGAGTTTTTTCTTGACGGGTACAGGTATGTCTGGGTAATCGGATTCGCCATCTTGGAGTGAACCAAATGCTTCTGATGTTACACGAAGCCATCACAAAGTCTTTGGAACAAAGAACTGACAGATGAAACAGGCCTTGTAGTACTGTTCCATAGCTAAGCAGAGGAGACACCAAGTATGTAGATCTTTATACGGGATTTGCATACTGCACTTGCAGTTGCCCCTCTTAACTGGCATTTACCACAGATATAGCAGAACAAAATAGGTAAGCAAAGGAAGGTTCTTCAACAGAACACTTACCTGTCTTTAAAGAAGCATTGGTATCAATGATCAAATGATCAGTCCAATGGATACATGACCTATGTTCAGGGTGGCGGAGAGACTGTCTGAGGATCTCTGCTTACACATCTGCCTATATACTCCTTTCCTCAAGAGTTGAAATCACACGTTGGAAGCATCATCTAGGAAAGGTGAAGCTTTTGTTCCCTGACCAGACATCAGCAGTGATAACCCACTGGTTGTAATATTGCAACAGTGATTTCAGTCAGGACATCTAGACCACAGACAGCCAAACTTTCCCTTTGGACAAATATAATGTGCTATTACTAGGCCTTCTTGCCAACTGCACTGTGTGGACTTCAGACCTGCTCGACTTATCCAGCACAGAGTTTAGATTTCAAGGAAAGTACAGTTGTGTACCTACCATAAATGTAGATGTTAGAGTGTATTCACTGTTGCAGTCATTACACTACGGTTATCCTGCTGGCAGGCTACCCGCAGTCAGCCCGAGTTCCAAAGTCTAGGTCCGGCGTCGGTTGCTGTCGCCTCTTCCCGGACGTCAGTGTGCCAGGGGTATAAAAGATGCAACAGACGCCATTTTCTTCAGGTTTTTCTTGCCCCAGATGTCAGGTGCCCCCAAATAGGAAAGGCTGGAAAAAATTAGGTCAAAAAACATGTATGTACCAAAATAACATTTCCTTCATCTACAAGCAAATACATCACATAGGTTGTAGAGTTGAGAAGTACAGAAAGGACCCAGCAATGACAAAGGGGGATGGTGGGTGGGTAACCAGGACGCAACAGTGAATACACTTGAACACCTGCATTTATGGTAGGTACACAACTGTACTATGTTCATTGTGTTTCACTGTTGCAGTCATTACACTTGGGTTGAATCCCAAAGCTGAGGTTGGGTGGCTGGGCCTAAATAGTACTAAGAGGCTACCAGGCCCTGCAGAACTGCAGTGGCAAAGCCTGCTCTGGATTTAGAGTAGAGAGGTAACTGGTAGTGCTTAGTGAAAGTGTGCACTGAACTCCAGGTTGCAGCTTCAAAAATGTCTTTGCTTGGTACTCCTCTGAAAGGCTGCTGAAATGGCTGCTGCTCTGGTAGAATGTGGCCTTATGCCCTTAGGCACTGATTTGCTATGTTGTGCATAGCAGAAGCGAATGCAGTGTCCTATCCATTTTGAAATGGTCTGCTTCGAGATAGGCTTTCCTTGTGATCCTGCAGCATAAGCTATAAACAAACAGTTGCTCAGTTTTTCTGACAGCTTTTGTTTTGTCCAAGTAGAAGCATAGCTGTCTGTGTATATCCAAAGTGTGCAGAAGTGTCTCCCCTTTATTCTGGGGGTTTGGATAGAAGGTTGGCAAATTAATGGTTTGATTAAGAGCCACACTGGAAACCACCTTTGGCATAAAAGTTGGGTTTGTCCTTAGAGAAACCCTGTCCTGATGGAAAATGATAAAAGGTTCCACTGCCATTAATGCCTGTAACTCGAGACTCTTCTTGCTGAAGTTATTGCTAGGAGCAGAGCAGTTTTCCATGATAAGAATTTTAGATCAGCTGTGTTGGCTGGCTCAAAAGGAGGTAGTGTGAGCTTTTCTAATACAAAATTGAGGTCCCAAGTAGGTATTGGTGCTCTCCTTGGGGGTCTTATGTCTTAGCAGTGGATGTGAAAAAATAGGAGGTTCTGTATTGTAATGAGCTGAAATGGCAGAGGCATGGATTTTAATAGACGAAAAGGATAGGCCTTTGTCCAGCATCTCAGTTAGGTACTGTAAAATCTGAGGTATATTTGGAATAAGTGGTTCGAGTCCTTGTGCCTGGTTCCAAGCACAGAATCTCTTCCATTTTTCTGCATAAGATTTCCTAGTGCTGGGCCTCCTGGCTTCTAAAATGACATCCATAACAGCTTTAGAGAGAGATGTGGTCTGAGTGGCTATATTATCTGCCATGCAGCCAGATTTAAGGTTCTGAGTTGACCGTGTAGAATCTGATGGTTTTGTTGAGTCAGGAGATGAGGAATCTGAGGTAAAGGCCAAGCTGGGCCTCGAGACAAGCCCTTTAGGATTGGGTACCAGTGCTGGCGTGGCCAGTCTGGGGCAATCACGATCATTTTTGGCTTCTCTTGTCTGACTTTTAGGAGTACCTTGGGATGAAGAGGCACTGGAGGGAAGGCACAAACTTGTCAGGGTTTCCCAGCTGAACGAAAGAGCATCCACTTTCCATGCTTGTGGGTCATAAGTTCTTGTGCAGAATTTCTGTAGTTGGCAGTTGGGCAAAAAGATTTATGTCCGGGCGCCCCCATTTCCTTGTTATCATGTTGAAAACCTGTGGATTTAATTTCCATTCGTGTGGATCCATGAGATTTCTTAGTCTGCCAGTGTATTTTTCTTTCCTGGCAGGAATTGTGCCTGCAGATGTACTTGATAGGTCAGTGCTGTGCTCCACAGAATCATGGCTTGCCTGCATAGGGGGTAGGAATGTGTGCCCCCTTGCTTGTTTATGTACCACATAACTGTGGTGTTGTCCGTCTTTATTAATAGTTGTCCTGGATGTAGTAGAATCTTGAAGGCTGTCAGGGCATTCTGTACAGCTAGCATCTCTTTTTGATTGATATGAAGATGCATTTGTTCCTTGGGCCACGTGCCCTGAATACATTTTCCTGCCATGTGTGCCCCCCCAGGGATAATCAGATGCATCCGTTGTTATTGTCTGCCTGGCTGTGGGTAAGGTGAAGGGCTGTCCCTTGTTGTGGTGACAGGCCCTGGACCACCATAGAAACTCCTGTTGTAGACAGGGAATTATAGTCACTATTGTTTCCAGGCTGTGGCAATGTTGAGTCTAAACACTTTTTAGATACCATTGTAGTTTCCTCATATGCAGTCTTGCATATGGAATTAGTAGAATGCAGGAAGACATGAAGCCCAGGGCCTGCAGAATTTTTCTTGCAGGGAGCTTGGTCTTTGTTGCCATCATTTGAAAGTAATGAGTCAGTTTCCTTTGTCTGGCGTGAGATAAGCCATCTGGGTAGTTGTATTTAAGCTTGCACCCAGGAATATTATCTCGAGAGGGCACTAGTTTTGATTTATTTTCGTTTACTGTGTACCCTAGGCAAATTAATAATCTTTTTACAAATGCCAGATGCTTTAGTAGAATGTCCTTGCTCTCTGCTTGAATAAGGCAGTCATCCAAGTAGGGATATATCTGAATTCCTCTGTCTGCAAAATGCGACTACTGGTGTCAGGCATTTTGTGAATACCCTGGGCGCAGTAGATAAGCCAAAGGGCAGTGCAGAGAATTGGTAATGCATTGAGCCAGCTATGAATCTGCGGTATCTTCTGCAAGATTGTCTGATTGGGACATGCAGGTATGCCTCCTTGAGGTCCAAAGTAACTAGCCAAGCCTTCTTGCCCAGCATGGGTAGAAGTTGCTGCAGTGTTAACATCTTGAATTTTGGAACATCCAGGAAAGTATTTAGGGTTGACAAGTCCAGTATTGAACTCCAGGCTTTGTCCTTTCTGGGAACCAGGAAGAGTCTCGAGTAAAATCCTTGTCCCTGTCCTTGCTGTGGTACTCTTTGAATAGCTCCCATGTCCACGAGAGCAGCAATTTCCTTTTGTGCCTCTGCCCATTGGTTTTGTGGCAGGTCCGGCATACCTTTTGATCTTGGAAGGGTGTGAAAGTGGAACCTGTAGCCCTGAGAAACTATATTCAGTACCCATTTGCCCTGGGTAATTCTGTGCGAAAAGTGCGAGCTTTCCCCCTAGGGGTGCTGCTAAAAGCTAAGTGCTTGGTCTTTTTAGAGGAAAGTCATTGAGACTGTTTCCTATAAGGTTGTGATTTGTCTTCTCCTTTGGGGGCAGAAGCCCCCCATTGTTTAGGTCTGTAGGAGCCTTGGGGCTGAGATCTGCCTCTTGGGCGTCTGTATCTGCCCTCTTTGTGGCCTGACACCTGAAAGGACCATTTTTTTTTGAAGGCCAGTTTCTACTAAACCTAGGTGGTTGAACCTGTAAGAAATCCTTTACTGTCTGCATAGATTTTGCTTTATCTTCCATTTTCTTTAACACTTCTTCTGCCTTAACACCAAACAAAGTATCATGCTGTAATGGAGCATCCAATAATTTTACTTTAACATGTTCAGGTAAAGTTTGTTCTTTTAACCAAGCATGCCTTTGAATAACAGAGCCTGTAACTGGCTCTGCAAAAAGCCTCTAATGAATCAAAACCACACTGCAGAGTATGTTTTCCCACTTGTTCAGCTGCATGCAATAATTCCTGTATTTCCTTATAGTTAGGATTCTCTGAATTTGTAAGCATTTTCTGTTTTAACAAAGACATGAGGTACTGTTGATATTTAAGCACGTGAAACTGGCAGTTTAAAGCCCTTACAGCTAAAGTAGCAGAGGTGTAAACTTTTTTCCCCCATCTATCCAAAGCTCTAGAATCCCTATCAGAGGGAAGAGTTTTTTTAGCAGTGGAAGCCTTAACCCCTTTGGGACCCTGAGAAATTGTTTCAGGGTCAGCAGCAGGGTTCTTATAAAGAAATTTATGAGAGTCAGGGACCCTGTAATACCAGTCTGGCTTGACTGGTGCAGGGGGTAAAGAATCAGGAGACAGACTGGATTCAGAAAAAAACATCAACTATATCAAGCACAGGGGGGGGATAGCTAAGGGCCTGTGCTGAGGCAGTAAAAGAAAATCTCTGAGCCTTTACTTGGGATTCTGAATAATCCTGGCTCTCCCAGTGGAAATGTTCCCTCATGGTGTGCAGAGTTTCCCCAAAAGAGTAATCCTCAGGTCGAGAGGCTGAAGGTATAGATTCTTCAGCATCAGAGTCCTCATAGGGAGGAGGAGAATAGCCCTGATCTGAAGAGGAATATGAGGAAATAGAAACCAGGTCAGAGGAATCAGTCAGTGTCTTGCCTAGTCCTTTTATCAGGAGGGGGATGGGAACCCCTGATCAAAGTAATTAAGTCTTCGGCCATTTTAAGCATCTGTTTCTTTGGCATGGTTGACTGTCCAGGAGAATGCTGTACTTGTTTCTTTGTCTTTAATGGTGTCTTTGACTGTACTTTAGCTGCTGCAGAGGATTTAATAGTAAGCTGTGAAGGTCTGAAAACACCCTCAGAAGCAGATGCCTGCCCAGTGGCCCTGGACCCATCTGAGGGAATATTTTCCGTAGGCCCAATACCTTGAGTATCCACAGGCCCAGTTGTCTCCACATGGGAGTCGGATACGGCCTATGGCTCTGAGGTAGTGGGTGTCACGGGCTGCGAAAGTGCCTCACTGAGAACCGGCGACTGGCCTAGAAGAGGCTTCGTCGGTTTTGAACCTCTGATGCCTGTCCTTTTCCTTGTCTCTGCGTTTTTTATGCATTCTAGTCATCGGTTGTTCCGACGGCATTATATAGTTAAACCTTCGGCCAAAGTAATGTAATGCAAAATCAAACCGACGTTTAATAGTGCGTTTTTTGAATCTAGCACAAAACCGACAACTAGTAACGTCGTGGTCAGGGCCTAGGCAAGGAATACAGTAAGAGTGAAAATCCTTATGAGGTATTTGCTTCCCACAAGAAATACAATTGTTAACTTTTACTGACATTGGTCTGGAGCAAGAAAAAGTTTCCCCAACAGGGTACTTAGCTTTATTGAAGACTTCGGTTCTGAAACTCTATTTCGAAAATCTCAGGAGTCGGCCGACCGGCACTTGCGAACTGCTTCTGCTTTGGGCACCGCACAGAAAGAAAGACTGAAGAAAATGGCGTCGGTTGCATCTTTTATACCCCTGGCACACTGACGTCAGGGAAGAGGAGACAGCAGCCGATGCCAGACCTAGACTTTGGAACTCGGGTAGCCTGCCAGCAGGATAACCCTAGTGTGATGACTGCAACAGTGAAACATGAACATCAAAGAGCAGAGATGATAGACCAGCAAAAGGTTATGCCCACATATCACTACCAGTCTGCACAGCTGATATGAATGCATACATCTCTGCATGTTTAACACCTCAAACACCACAGTGCTGTCTGTAAGCATCCTCAATGTCCAAGGTTAAGGGAACTGTCCTAAAAGCTCAAGGCCAGAATAAACAAAGCAATCCCATTTAACTCATTTCACTTCAAAAGCACTCAGGAAGTTTGTACTGTAACTTCAATGGGCAGACAATCAAATTATTTCCTCACATTTCAAACAAATGTTCATACCTCTGGAACCATAGGGATTATGAAATAAGTATAAAAGGCAAACTCCTCTGCACAAACTATTTTTATAGTGGTAGTATTCTTTAGGTTGTAGGTCTTAAATCGAATTGTATAAGTCACAGTAAACTATTACATTTGTAATATTTTGTAAGCAACTTACAACATCTCCGCAAACACTTAAGTTACACACATACTGTCTGCAGTATTTTATTCATCTAGCTGACCGCTTTTATTTAAGGGTAAGGAGTACTCTGTTACATGGTTGACATATTTAGAAAAAAGTTAAAATTAAATTTATATAAACATATAAAAGTAATATCATAAAAACAGTTAATATCTATTTACCTGCACTTGACAGAGGTCAAATAATGCAGTTCAGTTTGTTACTGCGTAAGCTTTAAGATGAAATTTTTTAAAGCCTTTTACATAACATGGTTTTGGAATTATATTATTGATGCAAATATGAACAAGCAGTATTTGACACCTAGAGGTGTCACCAGAAGTTAACTGCAGATGTGCCTGGAGGTGTCACTCGGATGTAATGAGTTTAAGCGAGCATGTCAAATCAGCGAGAAGTTCCAAATTCCTTGTTTCCATAGCGAGTGATATGGGCCCAAACATAGAGATGGGGCATCCATGGTCTGAATTTGTGCATTCTTCAGGGGTACAAAGAACAGCCCTTGCTTTCTCAACACCTACTGAGACCACCAGCTAAATTTCATCCTCAGTGGGAGGATGGCTTATCCAAAGGATGATTGTGGTACTCCCTTCAGTTTCTAAGGTACCACTGTACTTTCATGTGTAACCTGGATGAGAGTACCATCAGGATGGCCGCAGCCTTCAGGAATTTCTAAACTGTCAGGGCGATCATTTGGGCCAAATAAGATAAGAACTTCCTCAGCTGAACAGATTTTTACTTGGGTAAGAAAAATTTGTTTAATTCTGCATCCCTCAAGGATCCCCCCCTAAAAAAATCTATGAAATCTCTGATGCCGGGCACAACTTGGGCAACTTCAGGAAAATGTTTAAGTTGTTCAGGCAGTGTAAAGAGTACTTAGACCACTTTGCATCTCTTTTCTTTTAGGTGCACAAACCAAATAACCATCCAGATAACAATATGGCTTGCTGGGATCCAGTGTTGGGGAAAACCACTGGTGCCAAGCACTTGGCAAACAATAACAGTGGTGGAAATACTGAATGGCAAGAAAGTGATTTGAAAGCGCTGCTAACCAGCCTTGCATCTCAGAAACTGCCAGTGAACCTACTAGTAAGAGATATACAGATAACTTATCCATCAGGATCCAAGATGACAAACAATGCATTTGGTAAAATTGAGTGGGAGAACCATCAGCAACTTTGCATCCTCGATTTGGTTACTTGCAGAAAAAGTGCTCAATTTGTATACGCCTGTGGGAGCCATCCTTTTTTGCAATTAGGGATAGTATGCAATAAAAACATTTTCTCGGCTCCACCAAAGGGAGGCTTTCTATAGCTAAATCAGTTACTGGTCATGCAAGTTCCACTTAATCTGGATGGATGGAAAGGCATTACTATGAAGGGTGGAAAGGTTAAGAGTGTATTATGTTGCCTGTAAAAATAATGTCCCTTCTCCAATTGCTCATTTAGATGTTAAAATAAACTACTTTACCTAAAGGTAAGAAAGCTTCCCTCACAAACCATGTGGCAGGTGAGGGGATACTGGAATTGTAGCCCATACTATTACCATTTTGTGAAGGAGGAAACACCCCCCCCCCCCCCATTTCACCCCAGCTTGCTGTATGGTCCTGAATCTGCCACCTTTCCAGATATTTTCTATGCCTCTCTTTCACCTTAGTTTTCACTGTACGTCAAAAAAGGAGGATGAAAAACTTGCTTGATTTCTTTTGGCACTTTGACTGCTGGCCATCTGACTAATTGTTTTGGCTCGGTTCCTTTGTTTTAGTCGAGGTAGACATTGAAGTTTTGCTTATGCAATAATGTCCCCTGCTATACATAAACACTAGGGTGGGGCAAAAAGTAGCCCCTTCAGGCCACCCCACCATCCCATCTTCAGTGGATGACTCACTAGGTTCCCCAGCCTCCATCAGAGATTAATTAGCAAGAAATGCAGCATGCATCTTCTCCTTAGAGAAGGTGAGTTGGCTATGGTTTTTCACTCTCCTCCCATGCTGCTGCTGCTCCTCCTCCTCTGGTCAGCTTGGTTTCCAGGGCACCATCTCCCCACATCACAAAGCCTGCTTGAAACAGTTACCTGAATGACTCCACCCCCTTCAAGCCTTTTAAGGCTTTATTGGTATGGGAGTAGGAGGGAACCGAATACTCCACTCAGGGTTTGATTCTCATTCAAAAACTAGAAAAATCGGTACTTCTAGGGTCAGCAACACCATAAGCACCACACCAGTGTTGGATGAGAAATTATGTATTTATTCCAAAACTTTAAAAACGTTAAGCGCTTTCATCCCACATAATACACTCTGGGACTTCTTCAGAACAAAGAATGAATAAACAAGCATTTTTATAAAGCCCATCAACCATTCAATAATCCAATTATGTGCAACTGTTAATGAAAACATTTATAAAAACTCTGTTTTTAGCTTGTATAGTAAAATAAACAAACATTAAAAAATTCAATATACTTCTTAAAACTTTATAAGTAAAAAAAACTGATAATTTTTGAGTAATAAAATAATTTGAAGGTTCAAAGCTCTTTTAAGACAGAGAGCACTGACATGACGTTGTTACGATCTGGAACAGTGGCTTTTAATCGGATCATCCAGTACTATTCTCTGAACTCTATCTGTAACTCCCACCACCCTCCCCTTAGACTCTGTGGCACAACTGCCAAATTTAAATTTGGTGAAACCCTGGCATGTGACAGCATGTTTGTAAAGGGCATTATTTAAATTGCCTTTAGCAATAGAATACAAATGTTCGTATATTCTAGATCTAAATTTAGTCTCAGTTTTGTCTACATAAAAACTATTGCATGTTTGACAAACCGAAATGTAAATCACCCCAGTATTACAATTGCCCTTTTGTAATTTGATATTACGTCGAAACCCATCAAGATGTACTGTATCTGTATCCAAAATAAAAAGGCATTGATTACAACCACCGCATCTAGTTGTGCCCTTAACAGTCGGTGTGTGTGTGTGTGTGGGGGGGTTGTGGTTTTGCATGTTCCAAAAAATATTTACTACTTCCTGTTTTAAAAACAAAACTCGGGGAGTGACCCAGAATGTCAAAAATCTCCAAATTACCTCTAAAAATATTCCAATTCTTTTCTTAGAATTGTTCTCACTGTTTTTTCTCCTTCCCCATATGGTATAACCATACTCATGTTGAACTTAGCACAGCCATTGCCACTCAGGTTTGTGGGGGGTTTCAAAATTCCCACTATACAAAAGTGGTTTGTATTTTGTTCCCCACCTGTCCATTAACTCTTTGGCAATGGTTGTTAAAAATTTGTCTGAACAGCCTCAACTTAAATATTTTATTTATACAATTTAGTTCAGTAATGAATGTGTCCCTATTTGAACACATCCTAGCTGCTCTAACAAGCTGCCCTTTTTCTTATGTAACGGGTGGCAACTCTGAAAATCAAGATAGCTATTCAAAAGTTTCTTTTCTGAAAATTATAGAAACAAAAGCTCTATTCTCCCTATCTTTTGAGATGGTCACATCTAAATAATTAGATTTTTTCAGAGGAAGTAGATATAAATTTGAAAAAAAACCCCTGATTGATAAAGTCGAGGAACATATTCAGAAGTATATTATACTGTTTAATTTGTTAAAAATGTTTATTTATTTTACTATACAAGTTAAAAACAGAGTTTTTATAAATTCTCAGTAACAGCTGCACATAATTGGATTATTGAATGATTGCTGGGCTTCTTTGCTCTGAAGTTGTCCCAGAGTGTATTATGCAGGATGAAAGCGCTTAACTTTTTAAAGTTTTGGAATAAATACATGATTTCTCATCTGACATTGGTGTGGAGATTAAGGTGTTGCTGACCCCAGAAGTACCGATTTTCTAGTTTCTTGGTGTATATTTTGGTGTTTTTTCTTGTTACAAGCCTGATTCTCATTCACTCATACCTGCATACGACTGTCACGGTTGCTAAACATCTGCTGCATCGCAACAACACTGTATGACATTCTCCCCCAACTTTAAGTTAGTCTGGGGCCACATAATAGTCTATGCTACCAGGCCTCATTAGGGATCACATCCAAATGCACTGCAACACGAAATATCCAAAAAATTCACTTGGGAGGCAGTCACTGGAAACGAGCTCCCAACCAATGGTGCTTCTGGTACCTCGGCAAATACCCTTCAAGGAATCACCCCTGCCACCTCCCTGGATTTTTCTGATACCTGACCATGTTTGGCAACTTAAACCTCTAAGGACAGACTAAACAAATTGTGGACAGTTTTACCCAAATCAGGGTAAACTCCAATTTTTCTTAAGGAGCATGTTAAGGACTGTAACCATATTGTATCCCCTTACAGCATCCAGGTATAGCACTGCCAGAGCAGCTCCTAGGTTCTTCTGAAAGTATTTACAAGTATACTGCACTCTGTAGAACCTTTCTTTTTGGAGGTTGGAGTGTGCAAGGTCAGGTTTAACTACCCAAGGATGCATTCTTCAAATGCTTGCAGTGGAAGGGAGCTGTTCAATAAGTCTCCACTACACCCAGAAGATTCAGGGAACCCTTATTTTGATTCCAAAACTTGTTTCAGACTTCTCTCATTGGGCTTAATGTTAGTCATCCATGTTGTAACCCACAGATTGGAGATTTACTTGGAAGTCCTCCTACCACATATATACATTCACAGGAACCTGGGGAAAGGATTCCCTAATCCATTTTTTGCAAGGGAAGCAACTCCTAAACTGAAGGTTGGGATCACCCAAGAATTAAATCTGTCATGCAGCTACACGTTTGTCTGTGAAACCTTTTACGTGGAAGTGATAGAGATTGGGGAGGAGGTAGTAGGACTGACATTTAGTACATGGATGTTGGTGCTTATAAATTTTAAGATGGAAGCGCTTCCCATTACAAAGGCTTAAACTCTGACAGCTAGATAAACAGTGGGTCCTTCAAATACTCTTTCATTACAATAGACGGAATTTCTTGCTTGGAGAACCCCTTCTATTTCAAGTGAAATCTACAAAAGGATAACTTATGTTTTCATTATGTGGAAAACACAGATTGGCCTGAAGGTTTCACTCACTTCAGCATAGTCCTAACAAGGTTAGAACACTATCTTAATAGAAGCACAGACAAGTGGGAATGTGTATGCCAGCTGTGGGATGGAGCGCAAACAAGGCAGTGCCCTACAACATAAGATGCCATCAGAATGGAAACTACAACCTCTCATTCTTTGCCTGCTGGTTGATTTTTTTTTTTTACCTTTTCAATTTCGTAAAGTGTGCACTCTAACTGAAATGTTGTACTTGCAACCACTGGTTGATGATTCTCCTGTCACAAAAGGGACAAACTCCTGTCTATGACTGAATAGAGGGACAAGGCCTTCAGCCTTCTCAGACTAGCTAAGGGTACTCAGCCTTGAGATTTCCTTGGTTTAGAAATGCTGAGGTCTCTCAGGCTAGTTTACATGATCAAATCACAAACCAAACATTAAAGGAAACACAGCCCAATATGACAGCATATAGAACAGCTAATCCACAATGCTGTAGGTGTCAGTAACTCCAAACCGTAAAACCTTTTCCAAAAAAGAAAAGTCCATAAAGTCACAAATTCCATTTTATTCCACAAACTTCAGAGTTTAGCGCTTTCATTCACATTGGAACTTCCTCAGAACTCAACTCATAAAAAACTCAACTTCATTTAAATACCATCCTGACAGTTAAAACATCACATGACCATCACTACCAATTAAAAACATATTACTCTATTTAAAATTCAACTGTGTGAGTTTTAACACAGGGAGCAGGGATAAAGTATCATTCAAACCCTGGGTGGCAAGTTGCATTTAGCACTATTTACCATTTTAATTCAGCCATGTCCAAATGCTCATCAACCACGCTCCCTTGTAGGTCTTTCACCACCTTTTAAACAAACCAAAATCTGAAACAGAGTAGGATTCTTGCTAATGTGTCTATATAAGGCATTGTTGGATTTAAAATTTTTGATGTCCGCAAAATGCTCATACATGCGGTCCCGCAACTTTATCATCTTACCTATGTAAAAACTTGAGCACAGGTTGCACAAGGCCAGACAGACCACATTTTTCGTATCACAGTTATATTTCCTCTTTACATAATGTTACATTCCTCACTATAAAATGATCACTACACATTATTCCTGTACATTGTGGGCACGCTCCATTTTTTGGTGCCATTATTTTGCATAGTGTTAAAATTTTGACTCTGCTTAGTTTCCAGTCTTTGCTTCAAGGACACCCCTTTTCTAAACACAAACCTTGGTTTACTACACATTTTTTCCAAAAATTTACTATACACGTCCAAATCACTTGCAAAGATGCACCAATTTTTCTCAATTGTATTTATAATAGACCTACTGTCCAGGCTGTGAGGATACAACTCATTATTATCCCTCTCTATTCCATTACTGGTGGTCACAACCAAACCACCAATACCCAATAGTGGTGAACACACACCATTTTGTCTCTCTCACAACTTCATCCTTTAGTTCTTCACCAAAACCCGGTCACATTCACTCATAAAATTGTCCATATCAGAAACCATCCTTGCCACTCTCACCAGCTGGCCCTTCACAACTGCTTTCTTTCGATACATCAGATGCCAGCTGGTGAAGTGCATGTACATATTAGAAAAAGTAGGCTTCCTATAAACATTAGACAAACCTATCCCCTATTCTATCTTTGGTTAATGCAATGTCTAAATAATGGATAAACTCACTACTGAAGTGTGTAGAAAAAGACAAAAAACTGTTTTTTCCAAATAGACAAAAAAATTGTTCCAATCTTTCTACAGTATCATTCCATAATAGAAAGATGATGTCCAAAATCTGGTGCAAATCCCCCAGGTTTTTATATATGGACTATTGAGGACATATCTTTCTTCCCACTCTGCCATTACATAGTTGGCAAACATGGGGGCACAAGCTGCCCCCATTGCCACGTCTGTGGCTTGTCTATATAACTGACCTTCAAAATGTATGTAGTTATGTTTGAGAACCAGTTCCATCAAATTCACCATTGCTGTTCTCCAATTTGTCATATCAAAACGATAGTTAATTGCTGCTCAAAAAATTCCATGCCTTCATTGGGAGGGGTGACCACTGGCCGAAAAGAGATTTTTAACATGAATAGTTACAAAAACGCTTTCAGAATTAAAAGGTATCGCACTCACCTGTCGTCAAGAAATCCCACAAGTCCCTGCATACTTGTTTAATGAGACCACCTTTTTTCAAATTCAGATCTAAAAACTTTGCTATGAAACTTGTCTTATATTTATATCTAAAAGGGGGGTTTGTTTATATCTGAATGTACTTTCGGTATGCCAAATATTTGAGCTATGTTTGGTTTGTCATTTAACATACATCTGTTTTCATCAAAAGAAATCTGCCCATCAGTAACCATGTTCAACAAAGCCCTATCTATTTTTGCATAAGCAATGTTAATTTCGCAAACAGATACTTCTTCACATGTTTCAGTAACCAGTAACAGATTCATTATATTTAAATAATCAATTTTATCCATAACAATCAGCCCACCCCCCTCTTGTCCGGTTTCATTACCCTAATGGAGTTATCACATACATATTTTAAAAGTTCTCTCTTCGATATTTAAATTGGCAAATTCAAATTCGCCTTTTTTACTTAATGTATTCCGTATGTCAACTTCACATGCCTTCTCAAACTGTTGAATGACACCATGTAAAGGGGGGTTAAAAAGACACTAGGCTTATACAACACACATTGCTACACCTTACATTGTTGGGCATGATTAAGCATAAATTCACTTTTCTACAAAATAATTTAAGGTCAATTAAGCTCTCAACAATATTTGCTCTCTTATCAGGAACGAAAGATAGTCCTTTAGAGAGCAAATTAGCATGCTTGGCAGTCAAACTCTTTTGAGAATAGCTAAACAGTTTGAAATCACCTTCATCGTTAATAACAGTGGTAAAAGTTTCAGAACAGCAGCTTGATTGCTAACATTGACAAATTCAATTACCTCCGATACCACTGCTTCTGTTTCTTTGGTCTCGCTTCTACCCATCTGTATTTGTCCTCCTGACCCATTCGCATATCTTTCCTTCTTGCTCTGGATTCGCTCGGACCTGCAAATCCCCCTATTCTCTAAAGGGATCTCTTGGCCATTGCTACTGTTTCCAGAAACGATGACATCGTCTGCATTTGGGGACGGGGCTTGCCTCCCCACGTTGCTAAAATTCCTGTTGGCGTTATCATGGAAACCAGGCGGACGTGGATATGCTTGATTATTCGAATAATGTTCCAAATCTCTGTTTAACTTCTTTAATTTATTCTGAAATAACTTGTTACACTGTTGATCAATTTTAGTGAACAAGTTGTAATTAGTCTCGTAATTAGAGAATAAAAGGTCAGCACATATTTTTTTACCTAACTCATGAATAGATTTGGATAAAGTCTCAATCTCCAGGCCGTTGTATCTTACCATAATTCTTAAAATGTCAAAACCAGTCCTATCAAATAATTAATACAATTCGGCAATCATACCAAGTTTGTTTTGAACCCCATTCAGGAACCGCCATAGCCTAAGGCCTTTTGGAACGCATTTCAACCGAATGCATTCTGCCAAATACACATTCTCTGCTTGCAGTCTCTTGTACTAAAATACTTGTTTATCAAACGACCGTAGCATGTCGGCTAAACTTTTTGGTTGTTCACTTTTATCAACACCCCTGTTATTCATATTTATCTCGACTTGCCCGTTGACAACATATTTATTCAGTTTCCATTCATCCAAAACTGCCAAATTAAGAGTTGTTTTGAATCTGCTGTGGCAAAGGCAACCCCAAACTGGATACCAGGGATTCAGTCACTCCTGTATTGCTGGCCAATAGTTGAGACATTTGTTTGTTGATAGAGTTAACCTGCTTAAGAAGCATGGTTAAACTGACACCACTCTGTTAGTAGCGTCTGAAAAACTGCCCGATCTTGGTGAAGACATTAAATCGACACTAATGACTAAATCACAAAGCAACCATTAAAGGAAACACAGCCCAAGATGACAGCTTGCAGAACAGCTATTAGACCTATTGTGGCTGGGGGGAGATCTAAGACAAGTTTCATAGCAAAGTTTTTAGATCTGAATTTGAAAAAAAGGTGTTGCTCTCATTAAACAAATATGCAGGGACTCGTGGGATTTCTTGACAAAGATGAGTGTGATACCTTTTAATTCTGCAAAGTATTTTTGTAACTATTGATGTTAAAAAATCTTTTTTCAGTCATCCCTCACATTGAAGGCATGGAATTTTTTGAGCAGGAGTTTACTAAATGGTTTGATATGACAAAGTGGAGAACAGCAGCAATGGTTAATTTGATGGAACTAGTTCTCAAACATAACTACATACATTCTGAAGGTCAATTATATACACAAGCCACAGGCATGGCAATGGGTGCAGCTTGTGCCCCCATGTTTGCCAACTATGTAATGGCAGAGTGGGAAGAAAGATATGTCCTCAACAGTCCATATGTAAAATCCTGGGGGATTTAACACCAGATTTTTGGACATCTTTCTATTATGGAATGATACTGTAGAAAGATTGGAACAATTTTTTGTCTATTTGGAAAACACTATTGAATTTTTGTCTTTTTCTACATACTTCAGTAGTGAGTTTATCCATTGCATTAACCAAAGACAGAATAGGGGGTAGGTTTGTGTCTAATGTTTATAGAAAGCCTACTTTTTCTTACACGTACCTGCACTTCACCAGCTGGTATCAGATATATCAAAAGAAAGCAGTTGTGAAGGGACAGCTGGTGAGAGTGGCAAGGATGCTTTCTGATATGGACAATTTTATGAGTGAAGGTGACAGGGTTTTGGTGATATTCAAAAAAAGAGGTTATCCATGGGGATTTGTGGAAGAACTAAAGGATGAAGTTGTGAGAAAAAGACAAAATGGTGTTTTTTTCACCACTATTGGGTACTGGTGGTTTGGTTGTGACTGCCAGTAATGGAATAGAGAGGGATAATAATATGAGTTATATCCTCACAGCCTGGACAGTAGGTCTATTATAAATGTAATGGAGAAAAATTGGTGTAACTTTGCAAGTGATTTGGACGTTTATAGTAATTTTTTGGAAAAAATGGGTAGTAAACAGATTAGAAAAGGGGTGTCCTTGAAGTAAAGATTGGAAACTAAGCAAAGTCAAAATTAACACTATGCAAAATAATGGCACCAAAAAATGTGGAGCGTGCCCACAGTGTCCAGGAATAATGTGTAGTGATCATTTTATAGTGAGAAATGTAAAATTATGTAAAGAGGAGATATAACTGTGATACGAAAAATGTGGTCTATCTGGCCCTGTGCAACCTGTGCTCAAGTTTTTACATAGGTAAGGCGATGAGAAGGTTGCGGGACCGCATGTATGAGCATTTTGCAGACATCAAAAATTGTAAATCCAACAATGCCTTATATAGACACATTAAAAAATCCTACTCGGTTTCAGATTTTTGGTGGTGGAAAAGGTGGTGAAAGACCTACAAGGGAGCGTAGTTGATGAGCATTTGGACATGGCTGACTTAAAATGGCAAATAGTGCTAAATGCAACTCACCACCCAGGGTTGAATGATACTTTACCCTTGCTCCCTGTGTTAAAACAGAATTGAATTTTAAATAAAGAGTAATATGTTAATTGGTAGAGATGGTCATGTGATGTTTTAACTGTTTGTCAGGATGGTATTTAAATGAAATGGAGTTTTTTTATGAGTTGAGTTCTGAGGAAATTCCAGTGTGAATGAAAGTGCTAAACTCTGTGAAGTTTGTGGAATGAAATGGAATTTGTGACTATGGACTTTTTTCTTTTTTGGAAACATTTATCAGTTTGGAGTTACTGACATCTACAGCATTGTGGATTAGCTGTTCTGTAAGCTGTCATACTGGGCCGTTTCCTTTAATGGTTTACATGATCAGCAAGATACATGCCAGACAGCATTTTATTCAATGATGGGTCTAATAAAGGGTAAATAAAGTGGGACTATTTATTTGGACCTTCAGAAGATACCATGATGGATAAAGCGGTTCAATTTATGATTTTCTACCCACCAGAGACATGGCGGTAAAGGAAGAGTTTGCTATCACCATGTTTACCAAAGTCCCTGATTGTGTCAAGTTCTATTTTATCTCTATAGAAAACTACAGAGATGCTAGATTTACCAAACAAAGCTAAGTTGCATCTTTTGATGTTGAGGGGTAAACTTGTAAGGACTATACCAAGCATTTGACTGGTCCAGCTCTTGCTGGAGAATCTGGGAATCAGAATGCAACTTTATAACCACCCCCAGTTTACAGTCATCAGCAAAATGGTTAGCCATAGTCCATTGATACAGCCTTTTATATCAAATGCATATACCAAAAAGTAGGGGCCCAGAACAGTCTCTTGTGATCACCACTTGTGACATTCTTCTAAATAAAATGCCACCTCCTTAAACACACACAAATTTTAATGCTAATAGTCTTGTCAGACAGCTGATTAACTGTCCAGCAATGTACATATAGGCCAATGAGATGGGACAGCTACTCAATCTCAGTATGGGGGATTGAGTCAAATGCCTTGGCAAGATCCAGACAAGCACTATGAACCACACTACCATTTTCCACAGCCTCAGTAACCCTATCAAAGAACTTAACTAGGTTAAGCAAGAATGATCTGATTTTACAAAGGCAAACTGGTATGTGCCTAAGAATACAAGGTTATCTATATCATTACTTATTAGTTCAGCTACAATATGCCTCAAAGCCTTGCATATACTAGTGGGACTAATAGACCTGTAATTCTTAGAGTCAGCAGAGGGACAATCTTTATGCAAGGGCACCACAACAGCCTTTCTCCACATCTCAGGGACCTAGAGAGACATGGGTTGAAGGGCTCCTTGAGGAGCTTTGTTAGGCAGGATTTTATGCTTCTCAGTAGCCATCCAATGATCATGTCAGGACCCACTGAAGTAGTATTTTTCATTTTGTAAAGTGATTAATGGACTTGGTGAAAATTAATCCTGGGGCGGTTAAGAAAAGAAATTAGGACAGAGGTTGGGTGGAGGAAGAAAATTTGTCTGTAAGAACAGCAGCAATGTACTTGGGTCAGAGAAGGAAGCCCCACTGAAAATAAATTCAGTACAGAATTAATAGGTTACTTCTAAGCTTCGTAATGGTGATTAAGAAGTCCTTATATATATATTTTTTAATTAGTTACAATCCTATATTCAGTTTGTATATTTAATAATGTTAAGTTTGAGACATTTAAGTCACCAATTTTAAATCTCTTTTATAACAATGACGAGGACATTCTTTAGTGGTGGCGGGATCTATTCTTTTTAGAGTCTCATGATTTCCAACATGGGTGTTTGTTTTAAAAAAGTTATGTACTCACCATAACATTCCAAGTTCTACTTCATTTGTCTTCAACCTGTGGGATACCAGATCAGTTATCGGATCCAAGCCGCAGTTTCACTAGCATCTGCTCTGAACTCCAAGCACCTCCCCTTACCCATAACACACCTCCACTACCTTCCAACCCCCAGATCGAGTTTGCTGACAGTCATCCTTATAACTCGACCTGACAAAACACTGACCTACAACTGCAGCCAACAGGCTGTACACATAAAAAGGTCAGGGGGAAGGAGGAAGGGACAGTTGATGACAAATGAAGTAGAACTAATCAGATGGAACGTTATGGTGAGTACATAACTTCTTTAATCTGAAGTAGTTTACTTCATTTGGTCTTCAACCTGTGGGACAGAGTCCCCAGCTACTAAACTCATGGGTAGCCCACATGGAAGGATATTCCGGAGCATCGCGGAACCAAAGGATGCTCTCCTAGAAGTCAAATCCAATTTGTAGTGAGAAATAAAGGTATGAGATGAGGACCAAGTAACTGCAGAACAATCATCCAATGAGGCCACAGAAGTAGCCATGGACCTAGTGGAATTAGCTTTCACCAGACCTGGAGACATACCTTGGTTCTTATAGACCTGAAGGATGCATGAAGAAATTTACCTAGCAATAGTGATCTTGGAGATAGTTTATAAAAGGACACAAACAGCTGATCGGACTTACGGAAATTTTTGGTCCTGTGTAAATAAAAATGTAACCGTCTATGAACTTCCAAACAAGTGGAGTTTATATCCCATATGGAAAGAACACAGGTAAATTAATGGTTTTATTAATATTAACTAATAATGCCACCTTGGAAAGAAAGGATGGATTGGTCTGAAGGGAAACCCTATCTTTGTGGAAAATCATATAAGAAACTTTGACGGACAAGGCTTGCAGTTCTGAAACCCTTTTAGCAGAGGTGATGGCCACCAGAAATGCTGTTTTCCAACATAAGAATTTAGATCTGTGGTTGCAGCGGGTTCAAAAGGCAGAGCGATCACAGTTTGAAGAAAGTACAGTTTTGTACCTACCATAAATGTAGATGTCCGAGAGGAATGCATCTGCAGTCTTAACAAATGGGTTGTCCTGTCGTCAGGCAGCCCTTCGGTCGGCCGGATTCCAAAGTCTGGGTCCGGCTTCGGCTGGTGTCGCACTTCACCCGACGTCATTGCAGCAGTTATTCGGGTATAAAGGCATCAGCCGACGCCATCTTCCTCAGTGTTTCTTGCCCCAGATGCCAGGTGCCCTCTTGGATGGCTAAATTTGGATAAATGCCAAAGTTTCCAAATAGTAGAGAGCAAACACATAAAATAAGCATGTATGTACATATATACAAACAAATACACCATAATAGATCCCCCCCAAGCTAGCTGAAGATTGGCAAATACCCAAGGAGTACCTCAGAGGGGAAGGAGGGTGGGTAATCCTGACTGCAGATGCATTCCTCTCGGACATCTACATTTATGGTAGGTACAAAACTGTACTATGTCCTTCAAGGATGCATCTGCAGTCTTAACAAATGGGTAGAATACCATAGCTAAACTAGGGGAGGAGGAAATGAGAAGAGATTATGGTGTAGTTAGGATCCCTTGCAAAACAGCAGTGGCAAAGCCAGCACGGGATCTAGAGTATAAAGGTAAGTTATAATGCTTGGCAAATGTATGCACGGAGGTCCAAGTAGCAGCCTCTATAATGTCCTTGGTAGCCACTCCTCGTAAGAAAGCTGTGGTAGTGGCTGTAGCCCTTGTGGAGTGAAGCCTGATGTTCTCTGGAGTTTTCTTTCCATGGTAGGAGTAACAAAATCTAATGCAATTTCCTATCCATTTGGAGATTGTCTGTTTAGAAATAGGTTTTCCTTCCTTTCCTGCTGCATATGCTACCAGAAGCTGGTCTGTTTTTCTATTGTTTTTTGTCCTGTCCAGGTAGTAGCGTAATTGCCTGTGTACATCTAAGGTATGTAAGAGTCTTTCTCCCCTGTTCTGTGGGTTGGGGAAGAATGTAGGAAGGTGGATAGCCTGATTTAAAGATACTCTGGATACCACCTTAGGCATAAATGTAGGATTTGTTCTCATGGACACTCTGTCTTGATGGAAGATTAGGAAGGGTTGCACTGCCATTAATGCTTGTAGTTCAGAGACCCTTCTTGCTGAAGTTATTGCCAGCAGGAAAGCAGTTTTCCAGGATAAGTATTGTATTTCTGCTGTTGCTGCTGGTTCGAAAGGGGGTAGAGTCAGTTTTTCTAGCACAAAGTTCAAGTCCCATGCGGGCAATGGAGGTTTCCTGGGAGGTTTTACATTTTTGATTCCTCTCAGAAACTGTCTGAGCAGAGGGTGCGAGAAGACAGGAGGATCCAAGCTGTACTCTGCTGAAATAGCTGATGCATGTAACTTGATGGAGGAACAGGACAGGCCTGTATGGAAGAGCTCCGCCAAGTACTCCAGGATGTTGGCTATGTTCACCAGTGTCACATCTTGCCCCTTTGCAGTACTCCAGATGAGATATCTTTTCCATTTTGCTGCATAATTCTTTCTTGTTGAAGGCCTACGAGCCTCCAGGATTATGTCTTTAACCCTTTGGGATAAATTTCGGGTTAATTGCTGTTATGTAATGTTCCAGGCAGTTAGCTGCAGAGTTTTTAAGTTCGGATGCAGAATGTTGTAGTTGTTCTGTGTCAGTAGTAATGGGATCAGGGGCAGTGTCCATATTTGTCCCCGGGACATGCTCCTCAGAAGTGGATACCAATGTTGTCTTGGCCAGGCTGGGGCTATCAGAATGATCCTCGGACGTTCCTCTTTGATTTTGAGAAGCACCTTGTGCATCAAAGGTAGTGGTGGGAATACGTATGCTGTCAGGCTTTTCCAACTGAAGGATAGGGAGTCCACCTTCCAAGCAAGTGGGTGGTAAGTCCTTGTGCAGAATTTCTTCAACTGATGATTGAAAGGGGATGCAAACAAGTCTATTTGTGGTAATCCCTATTTTCTTGTGATGGTTTTGAAGATGTCCGGATGCAGCATCCATTCGTGGGCATCTGTTGTAGTTCTGCTTAATATGTCTGCTAGAATGTTTTCCTTCCCTGGTACATAAATTGCCTGTAACTGAATGTTGTAGCTCAGAGCCACATTCCATAGGTCCAGTGCCAACCGGCATAGAGGTTATGAGTGTGTGCCTCCCTGTTTGTTGATGTACCACATAACCGTGGTGTTGTCTGTCCTTATCATCAACTGGCCTTCTTGGAGAAAAGGTCTGAATGCCTGGATTGCCAATTTTACTGCCATCATTTCTTTTAGATTTATGTGCAGATGCAGCTGGTCTTGAGTCCATAGGCCTTGAAAGCACTTGTCCATCATGTGTGCTCCCCAACCGAGGTCTGAGGCATCTGTCGTGATGGTTTGTCTTGGTTGACTTTTGCAGAAGGGCAGTCCTGTGTTTGATTGACAGGCCTGAGCCCACCATAAGAACTCTTGCTTCAGGCATGGGATTATTGGAATTTTGGTTTCTAGGCTGTGCTTGTGCTGAGACCACAAATTCTTTAGGTACCACTGTAGCTTTCTCATATGCAGCCTGGCATGAGGTACCAGAATTATGCAGGATGCCATGAAGCCTAGAGCTTGTAGCACTTTTCTTGCAGTTAGATGGCTCTGCTTTGTTAATGCCAAGTACAGAGGAAGTTGCTCTTTCCTTTCTGTAGTTAGAAATGCCATTTGTTTTGATGTGTCCAGTTCTGCACCCAGAAAGGTTATTCTTTGGGATGGAATCAGCCTTGACTTTTTTGTATTGACTGTATATCCCAGGGCTTGCAGCAGGTAGATGACTCTTTGTAAATCTTCTGTGAGTTTGTTTTTGTTGTCCGCTTGTATCAGGCAGTCGTCCAGGTATGGATAAATTTGAATTCCCTGAAGTCTGCAATGCGCGATTACTGATGCCAGGCATTTCGTGAACACTCTGGGCGCAGTAGATAAGCCAAAGGGCAATGCTGAGAATTGATAATGCTCTGATCCTGCAAGAAATCTGAGGTATCTTCTGCAAATTGGTCTTATGGGGACGTGCAGGTATGCCTCCTTGAGATCGAGAGTTACCAGCCAAGACTCCTTGCCCAGCATGGGAAGAAGCTGCTGTAGGGTCAGCATTTTGAATTTTGGGACAATGAGGAATGTGTTTAAAGCGGACAGGTCTAGAATAGGTCTCCATTTGTTTTCTTTTCTTGGTACCAGGAAGAGCCTTGAGTAAAATCCCTTCCCTTGCTCCAGAAATGGTACCTTTTCCACAGCTCTCATTCTTAATAATGGAGATATTTGTTTTAGAGCTTCTGCCCTTTGAGAAGGTGGTAGGTTTGGCATTCCTCTCTTTCCTGGAAGTGTATGGAAATGGAACCTGTAGCCTTTGTCTATAGTCTGCAAAATCCATTTTTCTGTTGTAATGCAGTGCCAGTTTCTTGAAAATAATGTTAGCTTTCCGCCTAAGGGTGCTTCTAGTTGTTCCCTGGTAGGCGGTGCCACCGCCAAGTCACTGTGATTGAGTTGTTGTAGTGGTGGCTGTATCCGTGCCTCGCTGGTTGTTGCCCTGCCACTGGCGACCCCTGTAGGCACCCCTGGATTGGTTTCTGCCTCTAGAGTGCCTGTTCCTGCCTCTTTGTGCCTTAGAGGTGTCCGGAAAAGACTAATTTTTGGAGGGCCAGTTCCTGCTAAACCTTGGAGGTTGAACTTGTAAGAAATCCTTCACTGTTTGCACAGATTTTGCTTTCTCTTCCATCTTTTTTAGAACCTGCTGTGCGGGGGCACCAAATAAATTGACCTTGTCCATAGGTGCATCCAAAAGCTTAGATTTGACATGGTCTGGTAATGCCTGCTCTTTCAACCATGCATGCCTCCTGATAACTGTGCCAGTCATGGCTGATCAGGAAGCCTCCAGTGCATCATAGCCACATTTTAAAGAATGGTTACTAACCTGCTGTATGTTATGTAACATTTCTTGAACATACTTTTTATCTATAGATTCTTCTGAGTAAAGTTATTTAGTCAACTGGTCAAGCATAAACTCTTGATATTGAATCATATGAAATTGGCAGTTCAAAGCTCTAGCTGACAAAGTAGCAGAGGTGTAAACTTTTTTACCCCATCTCTCTAAGGACCTGGACTCCCTTTCAGAGGGGAGGGGTTTTTTAGAAGAAGCAGCTGCTACAGCTTTAGGGCCCTGGGAGATAGTCTCTGGATCTGCAAAAGGAGCCTTATACAAGTGGTGATGAGTGTCCGGGACCCTGTAGTACCTATCGGGCTTAGCAGGGGCCGGAGGTAAAGTATCAGGAGCAATGCAAACATCATTAAATGCATCATCAACAACAGATAGGACTGGAGGTATAGCTAAAGGCCTATGCTGTGGCAAGTGTAGAAATGTCCTAAGCCTTTTCCTAGAGTCTGAAAAATCTTGGCCCTGCCACTGAAATTGTTCCCTCATAGCATGCAAGGTTTCCCCAAAGGAAAATTCCTCAGGAGGAGAGGCTGAAGGGATGGACTCCTCAGCATCAGAATCTTCGTAAGGAGAATAAGAAGCCTCTGGAGGATCTGAATGATCTGAGTCATCCGAGGAATCATCTGTGGCTACTGGCTCAGGGGGCTCTGCTCTAGGCCTTTTTTCTGGAGGAGGGAGAGAGGCCCTGTCTGGATGAGGCTGGGCTCCACGAATTAAGGAGATGAGATCCTCTGCCAAAGACAGCATATGGGAACTGGAGCTGGGCCTATGAGAGGGGGGCTTGGCAGGCACAGGTTTTGATGCTTTGGCTGCCTTAGCCCTGGCAAAGGCCTTAATAGACATAGCTGGAGGAGGCCTAGCAGCTCCACGTGCATGGGGTAGAAATATCTAGGGGAATGGTGTCTGATAAATCCTGTGAAAGCACAACAGAAGGTTGGATTTCTGAAGCCGTTTCTACCAGGTTAGAAGAGGCCTCGGTAGAAGGCAAGTTTTCGGCTGAAGAAAGAACCGCTTGCTCGGTTTCGGCCGAAACCGAGACACTCGTGGTTTGCTTAACCGCGGTTTCGGCCGAAACCGCGGACCGCGAGTGTCGGTCCTTTTCTTTGCGTTTTTTGGTTATTTGCGTAGTCGGAGGATCCGACGGCATAATGTAGGCAAAAATCGGAGCCAAAAATCTGTTCAGCAAAGTTGAGCGACGTCTAAGCGTCCGTCGGTTAAAAGAAGCACAGGCTAGACAAGCTGCTACGTCGTGGTCTGGGCCTAAACAATGTATGCAATAGGAGTGGAAATCCTTATGAGGTATTTGTTTCCCACAAGATAAACAGTTATTAACTTTCTCTGACATCGGCTGAGGCAAGAAAGAGTCCCCAACGGGGTACTTAGCTTTATAGAAGTATTCGAAGTAGTACTCGGTAGTAGTAATATCTGGATCTGACCGACCGGCACTTGCGAACAGCTTCTGCTTCGGGCGCCACGCGGCAAGAAAGACTGAGGAAGATGGCGTCGGCTGATGCCTTTATACCCGAATAACTGTCGCAATGACGTCGGGTGAAGTGCGACACCAGCCGAAGCCGGACCCAGACTTTGGAATCCGGCCGACCGAAGGGCTGCCTGACGACAGGACAACCCATTTGTTAAGACTGCAGATGCATCCTTGAAGGACATCCATAGTAAGGTCCCATGGAGGAACAGGATCCTTGACAGGGGGGCGTAACACAAAAGTCCCTTTAATGAAGGCTTCACATAGTCTGGAGGCGGCTAGTGAGGCAGAATTTTCACCCACATGAAAATAAGAAATGGCAGCCAATTGAACTTTGACAGTAGAACTAGCTCCCTGTTGAAAAATATTGTCTAGGAAATCAAAAAATGGCAGAGATAAGAGCTGTGAAGGGGTCTAAACTCCTTTGAGAGGCCCAAAAAGAAAAACGTTTCCATCTGACCTAACTGAAGAGCATAAACCTTGAGTCCTAGCGCTCATGGGATCTGGAGCAGCCAAGCTGTGAACTTCAAACTGTCCAGGTTCAGATAAGGAACACCCGATGGGTGTGAAATCAGATCCTGAATGGGACCCAAGATCCAGAGCGGAGCCAGAAGGCGAGACCAAACGAAGGGAACCATACACCTGGCAAGGCCAAAACGGGGCAATGAGGATCACTTTGCTCCCCAGTTGACAAGCTTTCTGTAGAAAGCTCGGAATAAGAGGTACTGGAGGGTAAGCATACAGAACACAGGGAGGCCAAGCATGGACTTGAGCATCTCTGGGGGACTCCCCAGGCAGGGGGTTCAGAGTGAAAAACTTGCTGCACTTCACGTTGGAAGGAGATACGAAGAGATTGCAGCAAGGCTGACCCCACACCAGGAAGATCTGCTCAGCTACTGAAAGATTCAGAGACCACTCTTAAGGCATCAGAATAGTCAGACTTAACCTGTCTGCTAGAATGTTGGACCGTCCCAGAATGTGCGTTATGAGAAAATGACCGGTGGAGATCGCCCATTCCCACACTCTCATGGCCTTGCAACGAAGGGGGTAAGATCTGGCCCCTCCCTGTTTGTTGATATACCAGACCACTGACATGTTGCCTGATTGAACTGCAATGGTTCCCAGAGGAAGAAAAGCATGAAGGGCCTGCAACGCTACAAGAACCGCCCTCATCTCTAGAACGTTCATGTGCAATCTGGTCTCTATAGGGGATCACAGGCCTTAGACTGTCCTGCCCGAACAATGCACCCCCTCCACCCATGTTGGGAAGCGTCCATGGTCACTGATTTGGACAGGGGCTGGAACAAAGAGTCGTCCCACCAAGATCTCTAGAGAACACATCCACCATAGAAGGGATGACCGACATACTCGACTGAGCTGCACTGGATACGATAGTGGAAGTTCCAACAGGGACCATTGCACAGCTAATGTCCACTGTAGAATTCTCACAGGTAACCAGGTGCATGGAAGAAGCTTTATGGTCACCGCCACTGAACCAAAGGCCCTCAACATTGATTCTGCTGATGGAAAATGAGAATGGTAGATCAGAGACATGAATCCTCAGGTTTTGTACTCTCTCCAAGGTCAGGAAGATTTTGCATTGTAATGTGTCTATCCTTGCCCCAATGTAGTTCATCACCTGGACAGGATTTAGAAGTGATTTGGATCCATTGATTGTGATCCCCAAATGCAGGGCAAGCTTTAAGAAATAGTTCCTGGTTTGAGAAAGTATTTGCCTGGTGGGAGCAGTGAGAAGTCAGTCATCCAGGTATGGATAGACCTGAATCCCCAGAAGCCTCAGGTGAGCCGCTACTACCGCCATCACTTTGGAGAACACCCTGTGGGCTGTGATTAGACCAAAGGGTAGGGCTCGAAAATGGTAATGATCGACTCCTAGCTGGAAGCAGAGGAACCTCCTCCTGGAGCATCTGTGCATCTTTATGTGATAAGCATCCTGGAGGTCTAATGAGCACATCCAGCTGCTCTCTTGCAGGTACGGCATGATTGACTGTAGTGTGACCATCCGGAAATCTTCGTTGGCAACCAACAGGTTCACGGTAGATAGGTTCAGAATGGGCCTCAAGTCCCCCGTTTTCTTTGGCACCAAAAAGAATAGTACAGTTGTGTACCTACCATAAATGTAGATGTTAGTGTGTATTCACTGTTGCAGTCATTACACTTGGGTTATCCTGCTGGCAGGCTACCCGCAGTTGGCCTGAATTCCAAAGTCCTGGTCTGGCGTCGGCTGCTGTCACCTCTTCCCTGACGTCAGAGCGCCAGGGGTATAAAAGATGCAGCTGATGTCATTTACTTGTTTTCTAGCCCCAGATGTCAGGTGCCCCCAAAAGGGTAGGCTATAAAAACATTGCTAATAAAAGCAAGCACTAACATACACAATGCCTTCATCTACAAGCAAATACACCACATAGGTTGCATAGGATAGAGAAGTACAGAGAATTCCCAGCAAAGAAGGGGGTATGGTGGGTGGGTAACCTGGACTGCAACAGTGAATACACTAACATCTACATTTATGGTAGGTACACAACTGTACTATGTTCGTGTTTCACTGTTGCAGTCATTACACTTAGGTTGAATCCCAAAGCTGAGGTAGGGCGGCTGGGTCTAAATAGCATTAGGAGTGGCTATAAGGCCCTGTAGAACTGCAGTGGCAAAGCCTGCTCTGGATTTAGAGTAAAGAGGTAAGTGGTAGTGCTTGGTAAAAGTGTGCACTGAAGTCCAAGTTGCAGCCTCCAAAATATCCTTGGTTGGTACTCCTCTGGAGGAAGACTGCTGAGGTGGCTGTTGCCCTGGTAGAATGTGGTCTAATGTCCTTAGGCACTGATTTGCCATGTTGCGAATAGCAGAAACGAATGCAGTGTCCTATCCATTTTGAAATAGTCTGCTTTGAGATGGCCTTTCTTTGTGATCCTGCAGCATATGCCACTAAAAGCTGCTCAGTCTTTCTGAAAACTTTAGTTTTGTCCATGTAGAAGCATAGCTGTCTGTGTATGTCCAAATAATGCAGAAGTCCCTCCCCTTTATTCTGTGGGTTTGGATAAAAAGTAGGCAAATGAATGGTTTGGTTAAGAGCCACACTGGACACTACCTTAGGCATAAATGTTGGGTTTGTTCTTAGAAAAACCCTGTGCGGATGGAAGATAATAAAAAGTTCCACAGCCATTAATGCCTGTAACTCTGAGACACTTCTTGCTGAAGTTATTGCTAGGAGCAGAGCTGTTTTCCATAAGAATTTTATCTTAGCTGTATTGGCTGGCTCAAAAGGAGGCACTGTGAGTTTTTCCAAGACAAAATTGAGGTCCCATGCAGGTATTGGTGCTCTCCTTGGAAGTCTTATGTTTTTGGCCCCCCTGAGGAACTGCCTAAGCAATGGATGTGAAAAAATTGGTGGTTCTGTATTGTAATGAACTGAAATGGCAGAGGCAGGGATCTTAATTGACGAGAAGGATAGGCCTTTGTCCAGCATTTCAGTCAGATATTGTAAAATCTGAGGAATATCTGGTACAAGCGTGTCAATTCCTTGCGCCTGGTTCCAAGCACAGAATCTCTTCCATTTTTCTGCATAAGATTTCCTGGTGCTGGGCCTCCAAAATAACATCCATAACCGCTTTAGAGAGAGGTGTATTCTGAATGGTTACACTGTCCGCCACGCAGCTAGATTTAAGGTTCTGTGTTGGCTGTGCAGGATCGGATTGTTTTGTTGGGTCAGCAAATGAGGAATTTGAGGCAATGTCCAGGCTGGGCCTTGAGACAAAGCTCCTTAGGATTGGGTACCAGTGTTGGCGTGGCCAATCTGGGGCAATTAGTATCATTTGTGGCTTCTCTTGTCTGACCTTTAGGAGTACCTTTGGGAGGAGAAGCAGTGGAGGAAAGGCATATACTGTAATGGTTGTTTCAGCTGAATGACAAGGCATCCACTTTCCATGCTTGTTTCTGATAAGTCCTTGTGCAGAATCTCTGAAGTTGGAGTTGTGAGGGAAGGCAAAAAGATGTCTGGGCATCTCCATTTCCTTATCATGCTGAAGATTTGTGGATCTAGTTTCCACTTGTGAGTATCCATGAGGTTTCTGCTTAGTTCGTCTGCCAGAGCATTTGTTTTTCCTGGCAGGAATTGTGCTTGCAGGTGTACTTGGTAGGTCAATGCTGTGTTCCATAAAATCATGGCTTGTCTGCAGAGGGGGTAGGAATGTGTGCCCCCCTGCTCGTTTATGTACCACATAACTGTGGTGTTGTCCGTCTTTATCAGCAGCTGTCCTGGATGAAGTAGGTCCTTGAAGGCTGTCAGGGTATTTTGTACAGCTAGCATCTCTTTTTGATTGATGTGAAGATGCCTTTGGCTTGGGGGCCATGTGCCCTGAATACATTTTCCTGTCATGTGGGCCCCCAGGCATAATCTGACGCATCCGTTAGTGTTTGCCTGGCTGTGGGTAAAGTGAATGGCTGTCCCCTGTTGGGATGACAGGCCTGTGCCCACCATCGAAACTCCTGTTGCAGGCAGGGAATGAGTGAAATTAATGATTCCAGGCTGTGGCAATGTTGAGTCCAAACAATTTTTAGATACCATTGTAGTTTCCTCATATGCAGTCTTGCATATGGAATTAGCAGAATGCAGGAGGCCATGTAGCCCAGAGCCTGCAGAACTTTTCTTGCAGATAACTGGGTCTTTGTTGCCATGCTTTCGAAGTAAGAAGTCAGTTGCCTTTGTTTGTCTGGCGTGAGATAAGCCATCTGGGCAGTTGTATTTAAGCTTGCACCCAGGAATATTATCTCTTGAGAGAGTACTAGTTTTGATTTCTTTCCATTTACTGTGCACCCTAGGCAAATTAGTAATCTTTTTACAAATGCCAGATGCTTTAGTAGAATGTCTTTGGTCTCTGCTTGAATAAGGCAGTCGCCCAAGTAGGGATATATTTGAATTCCTCTGTCTGCAAAATGCAATTACTGGTGCCAGGCATTTTGTGAAGACCTTGGGTGCAGTAGATAAGTCAAAGGGCAGTGCAGAGAATTTGTAGTGCATTGAGCCAGCTATGAATCTGAGGTATCTTCTGCAAGATTGTCTGATTGGGACATGCAGGTATGCCATTTTGAGGTCCAAAGTTACAAGCCAAGCCTTCTTTCCCAGCATGGGCAGAAGCTGTTCTAGAGTCAACATTTTGAATTTTGGTACGAACAGAAAAGTATTTAGAATAGACAGGTCCAGAATTGGTCTCCATGCTTTGTCCTTTCTTGGTACTAAGAAAAGTCTTGAGTAAATTCCTTGTCCCTGCTCCTGTTGTGGCACTGGCTGAATGGCCCTCATTTCCATGAGAGATGTTACTTGTTTTTGTGCCTCTGCCCACTGATTATGTGGCAAGTCTGGCATACCTTTTGCCTTTGGAAGGGTGTGAAAGTGGAACCTATAGCCCTGAGAGACTATGTTTAGGACCCATTTGTCCTGTGTGATAGTGTGCCAAATTTGTGAAAAAAGTGCTACTTTCCCCCTAAGGGTGCTGCCAAGAGAGAAATGCTTGGCATTGGCAGAGGGAAGTCATTGAGACTGTTTCCTATATGGCTGTGATTTGTCATCTCCGCTTTTGGAGGTAGAAGCACCCCATTGTTTGGGCCTGTATAAGCCCTGGGGCTGTTGCCTGCCTCTAGGGCATCTGTATCGGCCTCTTTGTGGCCTGTCTGACACAGGAAAGGACCAATTTCTCAGGCGGCCAGTTCCTGCTAAATCTGGGTGGCTGTACCTGTAAGAAAGCCTTCATTGTCTGCATAGATTTAGCTTTATCCTCCATTTTCTTCAACACCTCTTCTGCCTCAACACCAAAGTATCATGCTGTAATGGAGCATCCAATAATTTTGCTTTATCACCACCAGGCAGAGTCTGTTCCTTTAACCAAGCATGCCTTCTAATAACAGAACCTGTTACAGCGGCCCTGCAAGAGACCTCCAGTGAATCTTAACCACATTGCAAAGTATGTTTTCCCACTTGTTCAGCTGCATGCAATAAATCCTGCAATTCTTTGTTCTCAGAACATTCGGAATTTGTCAACGTTTTCTGTTTTAACAAAGACATTAAGTACTGCTGATATTTGGGCATATGAAAGTGACAATTTAAAGCCCTTACAGCCAAGGTAGCAGAAGTGTAGACTTTTTTTCCCATCTGTCCAGTGCCCTAGAATCTCAGAGGGGACAGGATTTTTAGCAGAAGCAGCCGTGACCCCTTTGGGACCCTGAGAAATAGTTTCTGGGTCAGCAGCAGGGTTTTTATATACAAATTTATGAAAATCTGGAACCCTGTAGTATCTGTCCAGCTTAACAGGTGCAGGAGGTAGAGTCTCAGGAGACCAGCCAGACTCTGAAAATACATCTACAATGTCTAGAACAGGTGGAATTGCAAGACGTCTGCGCTGAAAGTCTCTAAACCTTTTCTTAGAATCTGAATAATCTTGGCTCTCCCAGTGGAAATGCTCCCTCATGGTATGCAGGGCTTCCCCAAGAGTAATCCTCAGGAGGAGAAGCTAAGGAATAGATTCTTCAGCATCAGAATCCTCATAGGGAGGAATAAAGTATCCCTGTTCTGAAGAGGAGTCAGAGGAAATGGAAACCTGATCAGAGGAACCATATTCAGTATCTTGCCTAGGCCTCTTATCAGGAGGGGGATGGGAACCCCTGATGAAAGTAATTAGGTCTTCGGCCATTTTGAACATCTGTTTCTTAGGCATAGAAGTTTGTCCTAGAGAATGCTGTACTTGTTTCCTTGTCTTTAAAACTGTTTTAGACTTTGTCTTGGATGCTGAAGTAGGCTTGATATAAAGCTGTGTAGGTCTGAAAACACCCTCAGAAGCTGATGCCTGCTCAGCGGCTCCAGACCCATCTGAGGGATTATTTTCCTAAGGGCCAATACCTTGAGTATCCAGAGGCCTACTCGTGGGAGTCGGAGGCAGCCTGTGGCTCTGAAGTAGCGGGTGTCAGGGGCTGCGAAAGCGCCTCAATGAGCACCGGCGAACCAGCGACTGGTATAGAAGAGGCTTAGTCGGTTTTGGACCTCAGATGCCTGTCCTTTTCTTTCTCCTTGCGCTTTTTTATGAATACCGGTCGTCGGTTGTTCCGACGGCATTATATAGTTAAACCTTCGGTCAAAGTAATGAAAAGCAAAATCGTACAGACGCTTAATAGTTCGTTGGTTAAATCTAGCACAAAACTGACAACTAGCAACGTCGTGTTCAGGGCCTAGGCAAGGAGTACAGTAAGAATGAAAATCATTATGAGATATTTGCTTCCCACAAGAAATACAATTAACTTTTTCTGACATCTGTCTGGAGCAAGAAAAAAAAGTTTCCCCAATGGGGTATTTAGCTTTATAGAAGACTTCGGATCTGAAATTCAATTTTGAAAATCTCAGGAGTCGGCTGACCGGCACTTGCAAACTGCTTTTGCTTCAGGCACCGCACGGCAAAAAAGACTGAAGAAAATGGCGTCGGCTGCATCTTTTATACCCCTGGCATGTCAGGGAAGAGGTGATAGCAACAGACGCCGGACCAGGACTTTGGAATTTAGGCCGAATGCGGGTAGCCTACCAGCAGGATAACCCAAGTGTAATGACTGCAACAGTGAAACACGATGAACATCTGGAGTAGAAGCCCAATCCGGACTGATCTGGGTGAACGGTTTCGATGGCTCAATTTCCTAGCAGCTTGGAAATTTCCTGTGCTGCTGCCTCCCTTTGTGTGGGTAGTACGTCCGGGAGGAACCACAAAGGGGATAGAGTATCCCCTGGATATGATCTGAGGCACCCAGCAGTCCGATATTATGGACTCCCATGCTGCCAGGTGCAAGGACAATTGTCCCCCAACTGCCTCCAGAGTAGAGCAGTCTGGCAACCCCTCAGGGTTGCTATCCGGGCCTATCAAAGAAAGGTTTTAGATCCAAAATTCCTCTGACCCCCCCTGCCTCTGGGCTGGCATCCATTCTGTCATCCCTGCCTATGGGGGAAGAAGAGCCCTGAGTGTCCAGGAATACTGTTACTTCCGGAACCAAATCTTCTTTTGCCCTTCTAATTCCAAGGAAAAGGATCTTTGAGGGTTCGAGAAGTGGATTCCAATGACAGACAGTGTCTTCCTGTCCTTCTCACTCTGGACTAAAGTCTCTGATGGTCTTACCAAAAAGGGTAGAGCCGTCATAAGGAGCATTGGCAAAAGATGCCTTGAAAGGTTCCAGAAACTGACAGTGAGCCAGGCATTGTGCCTCATGGACACGCCAGACCCAGCCGTTGCTTCAGTAGCATGTGAAAGAAGTCGCATGGACGTTTTGGAGACTGCTTACAAAGTGGCCATCCTCGCGGAGAACAAGTCCTTGTCCTCCTGCGACATGGACTTAGGGGGAGACTCCACCAGCTCCTTGACCAGTGTGCACTGGAGTCCTGTGACGTTGGCCAAGTAGTTCAGTGCCCTAAATGAAGAGATTGCTAACACAAACCTGCTTCCCTAAGCAGTCATCATCCGCAACTCTCGGTCAGGATGCACCAAGGAACTCTCCTGGGCTAGTTCTTTCTTTGTGACTGCTGCTACCACCATAGTGTCTACGATGGAGCCCTTGATGTTAAGTTGTCTATCTCGCCTTCGTTCTTGCTGGTAGGGATCGGAGCCGATCCTCGGCTCCGACTTGGCCATCTTTTATAGCTCATGAGCTGTTTACTGGCTCGAGGCTACCCCTTATCCCATGATGCCTAGCGCTAGCTACCTAGATCTCGTCTGCCGCTTCAGCTGCGAGGTGTCGTTTTTTTTTACTGGCTCAGGCTTGTATTAAGTTTCTTATTGAACTTTTCTTCTAAGATTAGTGTTTTTTCGGGAGTTATTGTTTAGTTTTTAGTCTCTATATCTTGTTGTGTTAGCCAAGTACACTCTACTCCCCCCCCCCCTTAGAACTCGTTTAAATTGGAGATATCCCCCTCCCCCTCCTATCCCTTTGTCAGGTTAGCGCTTAATTTCAAGGCTTTCCTTCCATCTTCCTTTAGGTAGCCGTTTAAGTTAGAGGCTTCCTAGTTTAAAAAAAAAAAATCTTAAGCTTTAGCTGTAGTATACAGTGTTTTTTTTTCTCTTTTTTGCCGTTATTGGTGTGGTGGTATTTTGTTATAGCTTTTCGGCCTTTTGGCTAGGTTCAGTGTAGTATCTCTTCAGGAATTTTGTCGGATTCAGGATGTCTAAAGAATCCAAGGTATCTGGATTCAAGAAGTGTGACTCATGCTGTCAGAAAATGTCTCTGACAGATGGGCACACTTCTTGCGTCTACTGCTTAGGCGCAGTGCACCTGCAGGACTCTTGTTCTATATGCCATGCATTTAGTCCAAGAGTTCTGCAGGAGCATAAAAATAATCTTATTCTTAGGGGTCTTTTAAAGCCCCAGGATTCACTGGCAAAGGCTCAGCCTGTGAAATCCCCAAAACCGACCAAATCGTCGGCTCCAAGCTCGGAGCAGTCATTGGTTCAGACTTTACCTGCCACTTCAGTTCTGGACGGAATTGATGAGACTATTTCCCCGTCGGCTCCATCAGAATCTTCGGAGCAGTCATGGAGCCACAAGAAGCTGAGGTCCCCTTCACTGGAGTCCATACATTCGGCTCCTCATTCTCCCTTGCTTTAGAGTGAGCACTGTCACAGATCTTCCCCTATCCTCTCAGTCCTCTAGGCTCTCTGATCATGACGTGGAGAGTGGTCAGTAGGTTGCCGAAGTCGCAGGCACTTGCCAAGATGTTGTCCAGCCCTCAACAGGTTGTCTGCTCAGTCCACTTCTATCAATGTTGCTCCTCAGACTCCTTTGAGCTCGGGGCCAGAGTTCGTAGGGGTTAGAGTCGTGGAACCGTCTGCTCCGATAACTATTTCTCCTTCGGTTCCATCGTCTGCTCAGATTCCCTCGATGGTACCGCCCATTGAGGGATCTGGGCGCCAAGGCACCCTCGTCGGCTCCGAGGGGGCGAGTGGCATCGGACCCTTGTCCGACCCCATTCTCCCTCTCGGAGCTTCGGCGCAGGTGAGTTTGGCTCCTACATCGGCCTCGGAGCCATCTCCCTCGGTGCGGAGAAGGATTCCGATTTCCTCGAACTGGATCCTTCTCTGCATTGTGGCAGGGATGCCTTCGATGTCATGAGGAGTGTGCTGGCCTCTGATTCAGCTCCACGATCGACCCCACCGGCTCCGTCCCCTGCAGTGCCTGTGCCAACCTCTGCTCCTCCTCCAGACCCCAAGCATGGGGAACCAGCTCTCCAGGGCACCCCATTGGGTGTTGCTTCTTCCGAGGCCTCCCCTGATCATTCAGAGGAGCCCCCTCGTAAGAAGTACAAGAGGAAGCACATTGACCCCCCTGAGTCTGTCACTTCTGATACAGACTTAGATGATTAGGAAAGGTCCCGGAGGTCCCCCTCTAAAGATGTTTCCTTCTCGGACATCTTAGAAATAATTAAGCAGAGGGGGAACTGGAGTCCCCTAGCCCCTACAGAGGATGAGTCTGTATTCCTGGATGCGTTTGGTTCCTGACCTTCCACACCTCCTGGGTTTCTCCACCTTTTGATCCACTCATGTCTGTGGTGGCTCGAAAGGTTTGGTCAGCCCCGGATACAATGGAACCAACCCCGGGGAGAACTGGCAAGTTTATCACTGCACCCCTTGATAAGCAGTTCCTTACCAAAGGTGTTCCTGTGGATGCCATGGTGGTAGCAGCAGCCACTAAAAAGGAGTTAGCGGAAACTTCTTCGTCTGTCCATCCTCCTAACAAGGAGTCTAGGACTATGGATAGATATGGAAGAGAATGTTTGCTTCAGCGACCTTTTCTATGAGGTCACTGAAGTACTTATGCCATTTTATCCGGCTTCAGAGGGATCTCATTAAAGTGCTCGGAGATGCCCTTCAAGATCCGTCAGCTGAAGGGGCTCAAGCTAAAGTGGCTTCCCAGCTGGTGACCCTTAATTCTGTAGTCAACTCCTCCATGAGGCTCATTTCCTATGCAGCCGATGGTGCGAGTAGAGCTGCAGGTACAGGCGTGGCCCTTAGGAGACCCGCATGGATGCGGCTGTGTAATTTTGCGGAACCCTTTAGAGCATCATTCACCAACACCCCCTTTGACGGTTCCTTTCTTTTTGGACCACAGGTGAAAGACAATGACTAGGTGTGAGCAAGAAGGCAAGACTCTCTCTGCCGTGGGAGTCCATTTTTCCACTCCTTCCAGACCATACCCCAAGGGTCAGAAGAGTGGTAAAATGTGGTTCCGAAAATCCCAGTGAGCCCCGCCTGACACAGCGATTTTTCCTCCAGGGGCAGAGGAGGAAACAACAGACGCCGCCCTCATGGCAGAGGGGGTCAGCAGAACCAGGGCAGCAGAGAATCCTTCTCTGAGAAGCCCTTCCAGCATCTCTGAAGGGTTGCCCGGCTGCCTGTCCCTGGTGGCAATCAGTTGAAGACTCACTGTACCCAAAAGCCTGGCAAAGTTTAACGCAAGACAAATGGGTACAGTCAAATATATCCAGAGGTTACAAAATCCCTTTCTCTCAGCCCCCCTTACAGTCAAGCAAATCCCTTCCAGATGTTCCACCCAATCTGAGGGACCAAGCAGTCATAGACGTTTCAAAACTTTTTTTTTTTTTTTTTTTTTTTTTTTTTAACAGAGTCATCCAGGAAGTCCCGGAAGACCAACACGGATCCGGAACGTACTCAAGGTTCTTTTTGGTACCAAAAAAGACAGGGGACTGGAGTCTGATTCTGGATCTCAGCAGACTAAACAAGTCTGTTCAAAGAACAAAGTTTGGGATGGTCACGCTACAGTCCATTCTACCCTTTCTGGGTCAGGACAATTGGATGTGCTCCATAGATCTTCAGGATGTGTACTATCACATCAAAATGGACAGGCGCTCCAGAATATTCCTTCGCTTCCAGCTGGGAGCCAGTCATTACCAGTTCAGAGCTCTGTCCTTTGGTCTCACCACAGCCCCCAGGGTGTTCACCAAATGTATGGCAGTGGTCACAGCTCACCTGAGACATCAAGGATTCCAGGTGTTTCCTTATCTAGACTGGCTCCTCACTGCTACTACCAGGCATCAACTTCTGCAAGCCAGGGACTACACAATCACAATCTGCTCCCAGCTAGGCATTACAATAAACTTCGAAAAATCTGCCTTGTTGCCCTGTCAATTTATCACCTATATAGGAGCAGACACAAGGAACATGTCTGCAAGGCTTCCGCCAGACAGGGTATCGTTAATCCACCAGCAAGTACAAATTCTAATGCAGAGCAAAAGGATCCAAGTCAGATTCGTCCTTCAAACTCTGGGTTCCATGGCAACGGAAATTCTCCTAATCCCTCTGGCCTGCTTTCACATGAGAATCCTTCAGTGGCTTCTGTTCACACAGTGGTCTTTCCAACAGCTTCCCATGTCTCACATGATTATGATTACAGAAGCATGCAAAAGGCACCTTTCCTGGTGGATGGTCTCCCCACTAGTGTCTCAGGGCAGACCCTTCATTCAGCCCCCTCCGGTTGCCACAGTGACCACAGACGCCTCCCTGATAGGATTGGGGGGCATTATCACGGCATGACAGTCCAAGGCACTTGGCAGCCTCACGAGTACCATCTGCATATAAACATTTTAGAAATGAGAGCTGTGCTCTTAGCGTTGCAAGCTCTTCAGGACTCTCTTCCTTCTGGGACCATTGCAATTCAAACAGATAATATGTCAGTGGTGTGGTACATCAACAAGCAGGGCGCAACCAGGTCCTACCCCCCTATGTCAAGAAGCACTCAGACTCTGGCAGTGGGCGATTTCCTCCCAATGATTTCTGATTGCGACGCACGTCCCTGGGAGGTCCAACGTCATAGCGGACAGGCTCAGCAGAGCTATTCTCATGCCTCACAAGTGGTCTCTGAATCAGGTAGTTGCGGATCTGATCTTCCGCAAATGGGGACAACCTTGATGCGACCTTTTTGCCACCCCCTTCAACAGCAAATGCAGCAACTACTTCTTCCGCTTCCTGGTCATTCTTCCAGAGACGCTCTAGTCCACGATTGGCCTCAGGGACTTCTTTATGCCTTCCCTCTGTTTCCCCCGATACCAAAACTCATACAGAAAGCAATGTCGTTGGGTTGTAGAATGATCCTCATTGCCCCCTACTGGCCTCGACAGATATGGTTCCCATTCCTGCACCATTACCTTCTCGAGCAGCCTTGGACTCTGGATCCGATTCCAGACCTACTGATTCATCAATCAGGTGGGCTGCATCAGTCCCTTCAAACACTCCAGCTCACAGCTTGGTTGCTCCACTTCCAACCTTAGCCAGGCTTCCCAGCATTTAACCGGCCGTATGTGAAACTGTCTCCTCTCACAAGTCCACCACTAGAAGGACTTATGCTAGCGAATGAAAACGTTTTTCTTGTTGGGCGGAGGCTAGGAACATAGATCCCTTTTCTGCCCCAGTCCACGAAATCTTGGAGTTCTTAGCAGAACTTTTTCATTCTGGGTCCGCTTCTGCTACAATCAGGGTTCAATTAGCGGCCATCTCAAACTTTCATGTTGGGTTGTCTAATGCAAACATTATGTCTCATAAGCTATGTAAAGCTTTTCTAAGAGGGACTACTCTCCTTAGACCCCCAGTGAGAGATCCCCCTCCTCCTTGGAACCTAAACCTGGTACTAACCTCCTTAGTTATGCCCCCTTTTGAACCTGCAGTGTCCTGCTCCATTAAGTTCCTATCTTGGAAAACTCTTTCTGGTAGCTATTACTTCAGCCAGATGGTAGCTATTACTTCAGCCAGACGTGTCTCTGAACTTCAGGCACTATGTGTCTGTCCTCCATACTCTGTTTTTCATAAGGACAGTGTTGCTCTGAGGACTAATCCCTCTTTCCTTCCTAAAGTCTGCTCAGAAAATAATTTAAAGCAATCTATAGACCTACCTGTGTTTTTTCCTAACCACACCAACAAGACAGAATACAAAATTACATCAATTGGATGTTCATAGACAATTGCATTTTTACCTGCATAGGACAAAAGATATAAGGAAGTCGGACCAACTATTTCTTTCCTATGCTCTAGGAAAACAAGGTCTCCCAGTTTCCAAAGTGACCTTTATCCAGATGGTTGTCTCACATTACTTTCATCTATCAACTGAGAAACAAAGCGTTATCAATTAAACCAAAAGGTCATTCTACTAGGGCTTTGGCCACCTCTGTAGCCTTCCAGTCTAGGTTGCCCACGGACTATCTGTGCAGCTGCTACGTGGGCAAACCCTCATACCTTTATTTCTCATTACAAGCTAGATATGGTCTCCAGGAGCAGAGCTAACTTTGGTTCCACTGTTCTGAAAAGTCTGTTCCAATGAGCCGCCCACGATTGTAGGTGCTAGGGACGCAGTCCCAACCAGCAAGAACAAAGGCGAGATAGACAACTTAACAAAAAGAAGTTATGTACCTACCATAACGTTCCATGTTAGTTGTCTTCATCTCACCTTCTTTCTTGCATCCCACCCTCCATTCCCCTATTCTATTGGACTGAGAGGAGTTCAAGTTTCACTGGCTGAGTGTTCTCTGGTTGTTTCATCTACTGACTTAGAGTATGACAGGTGTGCTCAACATTTTGTTTGGAGAGGTTCATTCTCTAGCTATGGCTACGGTTAGCTATTTCAAACGAGATCTGGGTAGCTAGCGCTAGGCATCATGGGATAAGGGGTAGCCTTGTGCCAGTAAACAGCTCTCGAGCAACAGATGGCGGAGTCAGAGCAGAGGATCGGCTCCGATCCCAACCAGCAAGAAAGAAGACGAGATGAAGACAACCAACATGGAATGTTATGGTAGGTACATAACGTTTTTTTCCATGCAGGCCTATCTGAAGGTAGATTCAAGATCTTATCAGGCCTTTTTGAGGATTGGTTCCACTATTTCCGGCTCCTTCCAGGCCCGCGAGGTGACCAGGTCCACCAAGGGATCTGCGGGAGGGAACACCCAGTAAGTAGATGGGCCCGTGTCGAAAGCTTCCAGGAACACAGACTCTTCAGAAGAAGGTTTGGGGGCGGACCAACTTCCCCATTGGCATAGGATTTCCATGATGTCTCCAAAGGAGACATCCTCAGGTGGTGACCTAGAGGAACCTTCCCCATCATCCAAATCCGTATCCTCTGTGAGGGACGGGGGGGGGGGTACAAGTGACTCCTCTTACATGTATGCTTGCAAGGCACACCTCTGGTGGGGCTCTCCGGGGGAACTCGCAAGCCACTTGTTCCGCAGGGGGAACTGTCTTGGGCTACTCGAGCATGGGCTGTCCCCTCTGGTAAAATGATGGGATTCGTAGAAAGAGCAGAGGGGATAGTCAAGGGTCTCTATCCAGCAGAGAACCCGTTCTACCATGTCAAACACCAAGGAAAAGCGAACCTCCTGGGGAACCAATAAGGAAGCCGGTCTTCCCGGATCCTACATGAGAATCAGAGCCGGGCCGAAAGTAAACAGAGCTCCGAGGGAGGAAACGTGGCCTGAGCTAGTCGGATCTGATAAGCTCCAATCAGCTGTTGGCGCTGAGGAAGCAGGTACCATCGGCGCTGACCCCGTGACTAAAGCCATACTCGGATCAGAGTACTCTGAACCTGGTGGACGGATCAGAGAAGGAGAAATCGGTGTAAAAAAGGGAAGCTAGCTCCCACCTCCTGAGGGAGAGGGGGCTGGAAAGACCCCCATCTGAAGCAGAGTACGAATGAACCTTCTCATGATTTTATCCATGTCAACTTCAGATAAGAACCACGTGGACCTCAACGAGGCCATGGACTAAGACCTTGCGGGTCAAAGAACTGAGGCCCTAGATGGAGAGCGCGCGTCTCCGGCTCTGGGGAAAATCTCGAAAATATGGGCAGAGTGGATCCTATGTTGACTTTTGGCAGGAGAAGGGAGGTCTGGAGACCCCTTACGTTTTTCTGGTCTGGAGTTTGGCTCTTCTCTATGCTCCTTTTCCGCTCCACTTCCACAGGCTTTGAAACGGGAGGTTGAGTCCCAGCCTGGAAGGGAGGACAAGTAAGGGCAAGAGAGGAAGGAGAGGCGGCCACAGCAGCCACTGAGACCAAGGACGAGGCAACCGCCTCAGAAGTGGGAAGAAGGCCTTTCAGGGCCAACTTAGCCCTCCTGCCCTTGACTGCGCACGGGTTAAAACCCGTGCAAATAGAGCAGTCAGTACTTAGATGGGCAACGCCCAAGCACATTACATAAATTGTCTGGCCATCTGCTGGAGACAATTTATGGCCACACTCGGTGCATCTTTTAAACACAGGCTTATCAGCCACTCAGACAAGATGAGGGAAAACAAGGAGAGAAAAATAAACACAGGCTTATCAGCTTCTCAGACAAGATGAGGGAAAACAAGGAGAGAAAAAAATTACTAGTTTTCCCATTTAAAACCACTCACCACACTCAATCACATAGAACACACTGAGGGGAGGAGGGGAAGCAAGTACACTAACAAACTACAAGTTAAATTTCACATTGCACCAGCAAGGAGAGGTGGAGGGTACCTACACTAACACACTATAGTAATATTTAGAGAGAAAAGTCTTCTAAAAAGCTTTCAAAAACCCACTTACTACTCGGAGCTCAGGAAATCACAATAACTCAAGCCGCGGCAAACGAGATCTGGGGGTTGGAAGGTAGTGGAGGTGTATTACGGGTAAGAGGAGGTTCTTGGAGCTCGGAGCAGATGCTAGTGAAATGGCTGGCTCGGATCAGATATGGCTCCAGTATCCCACAGGATGAAGACCAAATAAAGTATTTGCTTACATTATGGATGTCTTAAAGCATCTATCCAAGAGGGAGTAAAATTAAGAAAATATTTTCATTTAAAAGGTTTGCTGAGGAGCTACACCATTTTTGAAATCAATAAGATCAATAAACTGTTTCTGAAGTAATCCCTGGATGAAAACGGGTTGCTAAAGGCCAAAAAGCAAGTTTTCATGGAGAATATCATAACAAGCTGGACAGATTTGAACAGGGGTGGTAAGCAGGGTGGTGCAACTGTAAGAAATGTTTGGGAGGACAAGATCAAGAAGATTCACGTCTCTGGTGGGCAGAAAGACCATTCAGTCAAGTGTATTGGCATTTATAATGCCCAGAAATCACTGAACATATCTGCTACTTGTAGTACATTTGCCAGTTTGTGTCTGGACAGCTGAAGTGAAAAAAAGTCAACATTCAAGCCAAACCAAGAACCTTTAACTGGCTAAAATATTTTGCATGCTCTGAAGGAGTGCTGGAGTGGGATTGGTAATTAGCTATACATTCAGTAGGATTACTACATTAACTAGGACTTCAACCAGTTCCAGAATTGTATCACGGAGCAAATAAGTGTGGCTATGGAGTTTACAGGTAAGTACATACACTCCCCAACTGTTGCCAACGGATCTGAATGCATGATAGGCATTACACTCAGGAATGCAGGGAAGGGCATATAGTCTTCTATAATTATAAAAATGCCTTCAAGGTTAAGGAAGATATAATGTTCAGAGATTATGTTGTTCAAGATCAGGCATTCAGCACTGCTACTTTGATGTTATCCATCTTAAAGACCGTTATACTAGGATGTCCATCAAGTGAACTCTGCCTAAAAAATGCATTATGGAGGTAGTAAAGTTTAGCTACTATGAAAAAATCCAGGGATGAAAGATGGAGGATGTACCTGGCAAAACAGATCTACTGACCATTTCATATCAACATTTACACTGGATCCCCCTAGACACCAACTTACTAGCCTAAATACAAATTTATTGGCTCTTTTCTCTCTAGCCTTCAGACACATTAAACAGCAAACAAAAGTTATGTTGCTGCTATGAGCACATTAATTGGTTAATCACTACAGTAAATTAAGTGTTTTTTTAAAGGCATCCCATTTATCAAATTAGATTTTCTCAGACCTCAAGATTCGCAGCCTGGTCATTAAACTGGCCAAGCTTTAAAACAACGGTTACCAATGCAGACCATATATGATGTTATTACACATCCATCAACACACATTCACAAAATCTTTATTTGCTGCATATATACCCACCTGTGATATCATAGACCTTTCCATCCATCATAGCAAAATAGGTGATCCTCAGTCCTAACAAACTGGATTCTGCCCAAAAGTCCCCTTCCTCCACAGGGTGCATCTTATTGCATTCAGCACAAAATCTGGCACACAAGGGGCTACGGTCCATCTCAAACCTCCTGTGACATAATAAACAGCACAATCAGCTCTGATGAGCATCAGTAAATACACCAAGCATGAAAAAATACATCATCCAATTAGAAGCAGTGATACAAACAAAGATATCTACAGGCATACACATTTGTATTTTTTATTCTGGTCATCTCAAATTTTACTGCCATGTCTGAATGTCAGCATAAAGAAATTTTTTTAAAGAAATAGTGTTGGTCCACTAAGAAAACACAGACACTGGAACACAGATAAGATGCAATACCTTTTAATGGTCCAACAAAGGTTTTGCAATTATTTGAGCTTTCCAGCTGGCATGAGCCCTTCGCCAGGGGTTAAGTTACGGAGGTCAGATACAGTGCTTAAATATCACAAGTGCCTGTAACGGGAAGATCATCATTTGTTTCCAATTGTCTAAAAAAGAAAACTTGAAAGACTAGTGTGGAAAAAATGCAGCTCAAACTATACCTCAACACGCACAGTGTGTGTTACATGAGAGTAAGCGAAACTGTATAATACAGGGTCATGCCATACTTTAAAAATTAATGTTTGGCATGCTACATTAGAATTTGTATTTATTTAGCAGAGAAAAGAACACTAAGACTGCTCTGAAATTTACTTGGATAATAAATATCAAAACAACAGATGTAGTTACATCCAGAGAAGGAAAAGAAGTTATAATTTGTAAGTTGTTTTTCTGTACGAGTGCCATCCCTTCAGAGAAGATACTAGTGTAACATCTACCCAAGTTCGTGGTAGTTCAGGTGGATGTGAAAGATCCTATGGCACTTAACAAAAAAGAATAAGGGCCTTTACTAAAACATTTTATTTCACAATTAAAATAAACACATCTGACCTTCCTATTTCACAGAAAAAACACCAGGCCTTAATTTTCACTGAAGTGCTATTTTCTATTAAGCAGCACATCTTCAAAAATGTCTATTACAGATTTTACTTGATACATTCTCATCACAATATCTAAAATAAACAATTTTCTATACTCATCTTCTCTAATTCCTAAACTGTAAGCTTCCCCCTCTCAAATAAGCCTAGAATTTTCTGCATTAACAAAGTAGAGGAAGGTACACAGTTGTGTACGACTTATTACACTAGTAGACACTACAGTAGATATCCATCTGATCACTGTTGCATTTTTCCAAACAGATGGGTTTCACTACTGATGTCCAACAGCATTACACTAGTTTAAACCTACCCAGGAGTATACAAATGAGACATGACCTCAGCTTGTAAGCTCAGAGATATACAAGTGGATATACGAGCGTAAATCCTCAGATCTTCTCCAGGCAAGTACAATGAAGACGAGTAGCTTGCCAGGAGGGGCATTAGAGGAGATGAGAGGGCTCCTTCGGTTCTAGGGTATACTAGTCTGAGAAGGTAATAAGGAGGAGAGAGAATGCAAGAAAGGAGAGAGGGTGAAGGAATACTACAACAGTGATCAGTAGGACATCTACTGTTATGGTAAGTTATTACACAACTGTACTATATTCTGACTAAAATCACTGTTGCAGTATTCCAAACAGATGGGTGATTCACAAAGTCTAAGGGAACATAAGGGAGGATTGGCTGAGAAGGGGGAGAACTGTCCAGAAAGGAATGACCTTGGAAAAGCAGCTCTGGACTTGAAAGGCAATTGTTCTGTAGTATTTAGTGAAAGTATGTAAAGAAGACCAAATACCAGCTTCCAGTATGGATATGGAATCTACCCCCTTTGTAGAAAGCCCCAAACGAGATCACAGCTATAGTGGAATGATTGCTTGGAAAGGAAGACAAGGATTTGCCATGAAGCAAGTAACAAAAGGAGATGGACCTAGAAAATTCAGCTGGCAATATAGTCTGTTTAGACACTGGCTGGCCCAGTTTAGAGTCCAAGAAAGAAACAAACAGCTGATCTGACTTACAAATGGACTTAGCCTTGTCCAGATAGAATCTTAGTTGTCGGTTTACATCTAGAAAATGAAGACGTCTAACTTCTGTTCTGCTGGTCATGACAGCAGGCAGATTGATAGCCTAGGTGAGCAATGATTCATTTACCACTTTTGGCATAAAAGTGGGTTTGACCCTCAGGAATACCCTGTCCTTATGGAAAATAAAAGGTAGGGCAGCCATGAGTGCCTGTATTTCTGACACTCCTTGCAGAAGTGATAGCCTGCGACAAAATAGTTTTACAGGTGCAGAATTCGACAGTAGAAGTGGATGCCTCAAAAGGAGGTAGAGTGAGTTTCTAGCTTAACACTGAAATCCCAAGGAGGGGGTACAGGTTCCCTTGGGGGGGGGGGTTAAATGTAGCTCCCCTTTTAGATACTGTTTGACCTCAAGCCAGAACATAGCAGGTGGGCTGAGAGGGTAGGCAGGCTGAAATAGCTGAAAGGTTGGCTTCAATAAAGAAAAAGGCCAGACCTTTCTTCATTACCTCACACAAATAAAATAAAACGAGAACCTCTAAATTTGTAGGGTCCTGACTGCTTACATAAAATACAGAAAATCTATATTTCGCTATTTTGGATTTTTGTGTGGTGGGTTTCCTTTCCTCCTGAAGAACCCAAGTCCTCATAGCTGGTGTCTGGAAAAGATCAGAATACAATAATCCACAAGCTTAGACTGAGGGAAGATAGGCTGGGATGAAACAATGAGCTCTTCTATTGTGTGATCAGGTCCACTTTGATGGGTTGCTTGTGGTGATTGCCCCTGTCAAAGTGATACAGAAGGGGGAACCAACGCTGCCTAAGCCAAAATGAAGTCACCAACAGTATTTGTTTTTTTTTTGTTTTCCATTTTGGATCTTTAGTAAAACTTCTGGTAGCAGAGGAATTGGAGGAAAGGCATAAATGAAACTTCATTGTCCATTGGAAGAATAGTGCATCTGTTCTTCATACTAAGGGACAGGAAGTCCTGGGGCAAAAAACAGGGAGTTGTCTGTTGCTCTTCGAGGCAAACACGTCCATCTGTAGTATTCTCCACCTGTGCACTATGTCTAGACCACCTGCTTTTTGAAGGTCCACTCACAGGGGAATTAGATGGACTTGCACAGGGAATCTTCCAGGACATTGTCCTGGAACAGAATGTAAACTGCTTGAAGGGGCATGCCTAACTAGGTGGCCAGGTCGCAAGCAATCTGAGCCAACCTGCACAACTGGTAGGACCTACTTCTTCCTGGCTTATTACTGTACCACAACTGTTGTGTCTGAATACAAGCAGAGGTCCTAGTTTCCAGACTTGGGCAAAAAATTAAACGACCTAAATGACAGCCTTCATTGCTTTCAAGCTGATGGATTCTTTGAGGCTGGATTGCCAAGGACCCTGGACTTTGTGTATGCCAGTTCATGCACCCCAAGCCTTGTCAAAGATATCTGTCTACATTCCCTGACTCTGGGTCAGTGCCTTGAAAGGCAATCCTGGATTGAGGGTCATCTGCATCACCTACCACACGATCCCTGAGACAAGCCACAAAGAAGGTATGTACATGTGCAGGGTGGTGAAAGTGTGGAGATTCACCCCCAAATGAAAAATTTTT
>NC_056743.1:920191281-920300110 GCF_019279795.1 Protopterus annectens | reverse complement strand
TTGATCAGAGAATCGGCTCCGACTCGGCCGTTCTAACTAGCACGAAGTCTCTCATTGGCTGGGCCAACCCTATATCCCAGGATGCACCACGTCCAAAACCCCAGATCTAGTTTGCCCCCCAACATATTCTTCCACCCACAGAACCCACAGAGACAAGTATAAGAGGAGAGAAAAAATAATATCCTCATGGGAATCAAATACAAGCCTCCTCCAAATCCAACAGGAAGGGGGAAGGAGAGCGGGTACGTAAGAATGTAGGCGGGATGGATCACATACATCTATTGTTATGGTAAGTACATAACTAAGATGTAATGTGATCCTATCTCGCCTACATTCAATACTGATGGGACAGCGTCCCTAGCACCTAAATCCTGGGAGGCTCACTGGAAAACACTCCTGAGCACTGTGGAACCAAAGGAAGCATGACCTCTAGATGCCATGTCCAATTTGTAATGAGAAATAAAGGTATGTGGAGAAATCCAAGTAGCCGTCGCACAAATCTGATCCATGGACAGCCTAGCGTGAAAGGCCACTGAAGTTGCCATAGCCCTGGTAGAATGCGCCTTCACTGGAAAGGGAAGATTCCTACCAGTCAATGCATAAATGAATGAGATGCAATCCCTAATCCACTTAGCGATGGTGGCCTTGGTTACAGATCTGCCAATTTTGTTGTCTGAAAAGGACACAAACAACTGGTCTGATTTTCTCTCCTGTTGTATCCTATTCAAATAAAACCTCAATTGTCTATGTACATCCAACTGGTGAAATAAGTATTCTGCTTTGTTGGAGGATTGTGGAAAAAAGACTGGTAGCTCAATAGCCTGTTGGAGACAAAATGCAGAAGACACCTTAGGGAGAAAGGAAGGATTTAGTCTTAGAGATACTCTGTCCTTGTGAAAAATCAAATGAGGTTGTTTGACAGAAAGGGCTTGAAGCTCCGATACCCTTCTGGCTGAAGTAATGGCTACCAAAAATGCAGTCTTCCATGATGAGAATTTTAATTCGCAAGTGGCTGCAGGTTCGAAGGGAGGAGACGTCAAAGCTCCGAGCACCATATTTAAGTCCCATAGTAGAACAGGTTGCGAAAATCGGGGGGCGAATTAACCAGGCTCCTTTTAGAAAGGCTTTACACAGCTTATGACCCATGAGGGAAGGCTCATGAGCTACGTGATAATTAGAGATCGCTGCCAATTGAACTTTTATAGTGGAGACAGCGGAACTCTGTCTAAAAAGTGTCACCAAGAAATCCAACACTGCTGACACAGGGGCTGTGAGGGGATTAAGGTCACACTGCTCAGCACAAATAGCAAATCTCTTCCATTTACTAGAGTAAGTCTTTCTAGTAGAAGACTTATGAGAAGAGGACAGAATCTGTAGTACCTCCGGGGTAAGGTTATGCTGACTAAGGAAGCAAGTGGAGTAGCCAAGCAGCGAGTCTGAGAGTTCGGAAGGATGGATGAGGCTGTCCCGACTGATGAGTCAATGGGTCTGGAGCTGTGTCCAGGATCCGAGGCCCATCCACCGCATATTTCCGAAGGAAGGGGAACCAAACTTGACGGGGCCTGAGTGGTGCTATCAAAATCATGCTGCTTACCACGTATATTGCCTTCTGAATCGCTCTTGGGAAGAGAGGGACCAGAGGGAAGGCGTAGAGCAGACCGGAGGGCCAATCGTGGACTAGAGCATCCCTGGGCAGCTCCCCTTAAGGATGGATTAGAGTGAAATAATTTCTGCACTTCGCATTGAGGGGACTGGCAAACAGGTCGCAGCAGGGAAGACCCCACCTGGAGAATATCTGAGCCACCACTCGATCGTTCAGGGACCACTCGTGAGGCATCAGACTAGCTCTGCTCAGCCTGTCTGCAAACACGGACTTCCCCGGAATGTGCATTGCCACTAGAAAGCGCTGGGAGGTGATCGCCCAGCTCCACACTCTCATGGCTTCCCTGCAAAGGGGATAGGACTTGGTTCCCCCCCTGTTTGTTCAGATACCAGACAACCGACATATTGTCGGAAAGAATTGCAATAGTTCCCTGGGGAAGAAAGCTGTGGAGTGCCTGCAACGCTAGAAGCACAGCTCTCATCTCGAGACTCACTTGCATTATCAATGTTCTGGTGATCTTGCCACGTACCTTGAACCGTCCTGCCCAGGTAATGTCCCCCCCACCCTATCTGGGAGGCGTCCATGGTTACCGTGGCAATGGGGGGGATGAATGATCTTCCTTGATTCAGATTGGAGGGGAGAAGCCACCATCGAAGATCTTGTCAGCATCTCTCCGTAATGAAAATAGTATGGGACAAGGGCAGATCATGATATGACCACTGGGCCGTAAGGAGCCATTGAAGTATTCACATGTGCAACCTGGCATGAGGGACTAGAAGGATGGTAGCCGCCATTGTTCCCAACAACTGCAGAACCTTTCTGGCTTGGGCTTTTCTGCGGGGCAATAAGGCCAGAACTTGAGCCTGTAACACCTTTATTCTGTCTAAGGGTAGGAATGCTTGCATCTCTACCAAGTCTAGCTCTGCACCGATAAAGGCAACAAGCTGTGATGGCAGCAATACAGATTTTGCCCAATTGAAGGTAATTCCTAACAGATGTCCCCATTTGAAGGTAGTTCTCATGGCTTGAAGAAGTAGATGCCTGGTGGGGGCGGTGAGGAGCCAGTCATCTAGATAAGGAAACACCTGGAATCCTAGACATCTCAGGTGAGCAGTCACCACTGCCAAACACTTGGTAAACACCCTGGGGGCTGTGGTGAGACCAAAGAGCAGGGCCCGGAATTGAAAATGACTGGCCCCCAGCCGGAAGCGTAAATGATGCCTGGAGGCCTCGTTTATCTCGATGTGATAATAGGCGTCCTTGAGATCTATGGAGCACATCCATACTCCTTTCTCCAGCAAGGGGAGAATGGATTGTAACGTGACCATTCAGAACTTGGACTTTTTCACAAAGCGGCTTAAACGGCTGAGATCCAGAATGGGTCTCAAGTCCCCTGTTCTTTTTGGTACCAAAAATAATCTTGAGTAAGTTCCTGATCCGATCTGGTCTGCAGGGACTGATTGAATGGCTCCTTTTCTCATCAGCTTTGGGATTTCTAGTGCTGCTTGATCCCGTTGACTGGGAGGAATGTCCGGGATTCTTTTTGACGGTGGGGGAGAACGGATGAAGGGAATGGTATAACCTCCGGCGATGGATGATTCGAAGCACCAATCAATCCTGAGTGATGGACTCCCAGGCCTGAAGATGCTCCGAAAAGCGACTCCAGACTGGCTCCGGAGACGCACAGTCAGGTAATCCCTCAGGGAAGCTGGAAGGAGGAGCCACAAAAGGATTCGCGGTCTCCTGTATTGCGGGGGCCTCCGCCACCTCTGGGGCGACGTCTTCCGGAGTAATTTCCCCCTCCTCTGCCTCTGGAGGGGGGTTCACTCTGATGGGAAGGGAAGACTTGAGACTTTCTGAACCACATTTTTCCTCACCTCTGAGCCTTGGGATAAGGTCTAGTGGGGAGAGAAAAACGGGCCCCAACGGCAGACAAAGTCTTACCCTCCTGCTCACATCTCGTGAGGGTGTCTTTCACTTTGGGTCCAAAAAGGGAGGACCCATCAAAAGGGGCGTCCGTGAAAGAAGACTTGAAAGCCTCCGCAAAATGACACAAGCGCATCCAAGCTTGCCTCCTGAGGGCTACACCTGAACTCGCTGCTCTACCCACCCCCTCGGCTGCATAAGATATGAGCCTCAGACGAGTTGACGATGGAAGAAAGGATAGACAGCTGGGCGTTAACAGACTGGGTCAACGCCTCAGGCACGTTACCCGCCAGGGTATCTCCCAACTCTTTAATGAGATCTCTTTGGAGCCGCGTAAAATGACAAGTAATTCAGCGACCGCAAAGTAAAGGTCGCTGAAGACAGGGTACGCTTCCCATACCCATCCATGCTCCTAGACTCCTTATTAGGAGGATGTATGGAAGTAGAAGCCTCTGCCACGTCCTGCTGAGTGGCAGAAGCCACCACCATGGCATCCACAGGAACTCCCTTGGTCAAAAACTCTTTCCCAGGAGTTGCAGATAAGAATTTATTGGGGTGGCTAGGAACTGGCTCCACAGAGTCAGGGTGTTCCCACACCCTTCGACAAATAAGATCCAATAATCCATCGAAGGGTGGAGACACCCAAGAGGCGGAAGGCTGGGCAGAGATAGGGGGTCGCCAGAAACTCTAGTCATAGTGTCCAGGGAGGGAGATGCCGATTCGGGTTAAGTCACTAAGGACTTGGCCAGCGCGCTCCTCATAGCTTCGAAGACTGGTCCCCCGAATCGGAGGAAGGGCCCATGTCCGAAACCATGACCGGAGTCGGGGTTCCCCCAGCCGAAGCACCAAGGGGGGAGACTTGGAACCGAAGTCAGTGGCCCCGATGTATCACCCTCTGGCCCGACTGAGAAGCCCCGAGTACCAAAACCTGGAGAAGGAACAGAGAAGGCTGGAGCCGAAGTCGGAACCGAAAGACTGGGGGTGGGGTCTTGGAACCAACCCAAGGACTTCACTCGACTCAGCACTCTCCGACTCCGACAACACCAAGGTTGTCAGAGGAGGAAGGAATGGAACCGATACTATGGTGGGCTCCGGAGCAGACTGGGCTGGAGCCGAAAATAATTTAGATAACACGGGTGACTGGAGGAGCCTCTGGACCACCCTATCTACGTCCGAATTGGATAACCTGGAGGACCTGGAGGAGACAGAAGGGGGTCGAGAAACCGTTCCCATCGGATCAGAGACACGACTAGGAGAACGGCTCCGACTCGGCTCCAAGAGGATCGGAGCCGAAGCAGGCTCGAGAAGCACCGAAACCTCCTTCGGCACCGAAAGCTGTGGAACCGAAGAAGCCGGCTCCGAAATGGAAAGTATTTCCTGCGGCTCCGAAACCAGTGGAACCGAGACAGTGGACCCAGCTGTCGACCCTGAATCCTGTGGCTCCGAGACCAATGGAGCCGAGGAAGGAGACACAGCTTTAGACCCCATAGCCAACGGCTCAGAGACCAGTGGAGCCGAGGAAGGGGACATCGACCTGGATCTTTTCTCCGGCGGCTCCGAAGAAGAGGACGGAGCCAGGGACTTCTTTTTAGACTTAACCCTGGACTTTTCAGAGGGAGACTAAACAGCTTCCTCAAAGGAAGGTTTAATTAAACCCTTCAGGATAAGTTTATTTTTTCTCTCCTGCAAAACTCTTGAAGAGAAAGCATGACAGACACTGCAAGATTCTTGCAAGTGTTTGGCGCCAAGGCAGTATACGCAAATCGCCTGACCGTCTGTCAAAGACATTTTATAGCTACACTTAGAACATTTTTTAAAGCCCGATGGCTTATGTTCTTTTTCTTTGGTAGACATGATACACAAACACAAGTCAAACACAAGTTAAACACTGGGGGGGGACGGCTCTAAGATAAACGCCGAGACACAAGACAGGGCAAAGGCCCTCTAACTTAAACGGGCCTAGCCCGCCAAACAGAAGGATCACCACACAACAGGAATAAACAATCCCACTCAAACAAGTCAATTACAACTACGTAGCTATGAAAATAGCTTTTGAATACAAGTTCTCCTACAGAGAACTGCTATGAGATATCAAAGATCACAAAAGAGGGTACTTAGCCACAGCCAAGTTAAGACCACGTCGATACTCCAGGAGCGGCAAACGAGATCTGGGGTTTTGGGCGTGGTGCATCCTGGGATATAGGGTTGGCCCAGCCAATGAGAGACTTCGTGCTAGTCTGAACAGCCGAGTCAGAGCCGATTCTCTGCTCCGAGCCCATCAGTATTGAATGTAGGCGAGATAGGATCACATTACATTCATTGTTTTCAGACTGTGTGAATGTTGACTCCATAAACTTTAGGTACCATTGAAGTTTCCTCATATGCAGTCTTGCATATGGAATTAGTAGGATGCAGGATGCCATGAAGCCAGGCGACTGTAGAATTTGTCTTGCAGAAGACTGGGTTTTTGTTGCCATCAGTTTGAAGTAAGTAGTCAGTTGCCTTTGTCTGGCATGAGTTAAGCCATCTGGGCAGTTGTATTCAAGCTTGCACCCAGGAATGTTATTGTTTGAGAGGGTACCAGTTGTGATTTCTTTTCGTTTACTGTGTACCCTAGGGCATGTTAGAAGCCTTTTCACAAACGCCAGGTATCGCAGAAGAGAGTGTCCTTGTTCTCTGCTTGAATGAGACAGTCGTCCAGGTAAGGATATATTTGAATACTCCCTTGTCTGCAAAATGCAATTACTGGTGCCAGGCACTTTGTAAAGACCCTGGGCGCAGTAGATAAGCCAAAGGGCAGTGCAGAGAATTGGTAATGCCTTAAGCCAGCCTTGAATCAGAGGTATCTTCTGCACGACTGTCTTATTGGGACATGCAGGTATTCCTCTTAGGTCTAAAGTCACCAGCCAGGCATTCTTGCCAAGCATGGGCAGAAGCTGCTGCAAAGTGAGCATTTTGAATTTTGGAATGTCCAGGTATGTGTTCAAAATCGATAAATCCAGTATTGGTCGCCAGGCCTTGTCAATTCTGGGTACCAAGAAAGTAGAGTAAAAGCCTTGTCCTTTTTCCTGTTCTGGTACTGTCCGAATGGCCCCCATATCATGAGGAACGTAACCTGTTTCTGTGCCTCTGCCCATTGATTTTTTGGCAGATCTGGCCAACCATTTGTCATTGGCATAGTGTGGAAATGGAATCTGTATCCCTGTGATACGATGTTTAGTACCCATTTGTCCTGGGTTATTAACTGCCAATTTTGAGCAAAACGTGATAAATTTTCCCCCTATGGGTGCTGCCAAAAGATAAGTGCTTGGTGTAGGCAGAGGGAAGTCATTGTGATTGCTTTCGGTAGGTTTGCGCTTTATCTCCCCCAGATTTGGAGGTGGATGCTCCCCATTGCTTTGACCTGTACGAGTCTTGAGCCTGGTACCTGGAACCCTTAGGGCATCTGGATTTGCCCCTTTGAGCTCTGTCTGACACAGGAAAGAACCAATTTTTTGTAGACCAGTGTCTACTGAATCTTGGTGGCTGCACTTGTAAGAAATCTTTAACAGTTTGCATAGACTTAGCTTTGTCTTCCATTTTCTTTAAAACCTCTTCTGCCTTACTACCAAACAGAGAATCATGCTGTAAAGGTGCATCTAGCAATTTAGCTTTAACATGATCAGGCAAATTTTGTTCCTTTAACCAGGCATGCCTCCTAATCACAGATTCAGTAACAGCGGCCCTGCAGGAGGCCTCTAAAGAATCAAAACCACATTGCAAAGTATGCTTTCCACCTTGTTCAGCTGCATGCAATAATTCCTGCAATTCTTTATTTTCTGCACATTCTGAAAGCAACATCATTTTCTGTTTCAGCAATCCCATAACATGTTGTTGGTACTTAAGCATATGAAATTGACAATTTAAGGCCCCGATTGCCAAGGTTGCAGATGTATAAACCTTTTGTCCCCATCTGTCCAGTGCCCTAGAATCTCTGTCAGAGGGGGTAGAGTTTTAGCTGTTAAGGCCTCAACTCCCTTTGGACCCTGTGAAATAGTTTCAGGATCAGCAGCAGGGTTTCTAAAAAAACATTTGTGAGTCAGGGACTCTAATACCGGTCAGGCTTACTGGGAGCCGGAGGTAAGGAGTCAGGGGTCAAGATTGACTCTGAAAACACATCATCCACAATGTCTTAAACAGGGGGAATGGCTAAAGGCTTGTGCTGAGAGAGAAGGAAATCCCTGAGCCTCTTTTTTGATTCTGAGAAGTCTTGACTCTCCCAGTAAAAATGCTCCCTCAGTATACAGAGTATCTCCAAATGAATAATCCTCAGGAGGAGATGCAGATGGAATAGACTCGACTCCTCAGCATCAGAATCCTCATAGGGAGGTATAGATAATTCCTGATCAGAAGAGGAATCAGAAGAAACAGAAACCTGATCTGAAGATTCATAATCATAGTCTTGCCTAGGCCTCTTATCTGGTGGGGGATGGGAACCCCTGATCAAGGTAATAAGGTATTCAGCCATTTTGATAATCTGTTTTTTAGGCATAGAGGCCTGTGCACATGGCTCATGCATCGTTTTTTTAGGTTTAGAAGTTGCTTTCGTCTTTGGCTTTGCAGCTGCCGTCGGTTTGATGTACAAATGTTGAGGTCTGAATACACCCTCAGAAGCCGGTTCCTGCTCAGCGGCTCCAGACCCATCTAAAGGAAATACATCCGTCGGTCCAATACCTTGAGTATCTTGCGGCATGCAGAACTCCTCATGGGTGTCGGTAGAGGCATGCGACTCGAAGGTAGTGGGCATCAGGGGCTGCGAAGGCGCCTCACTGAGTACTGGCGAACCGGTGACTGGCTTAGGAGAACCTCGGCGGTACTGGATCTTGACTGCCTTTCTCTGTCCTTTTCTTTGCGTTTTTTTATGTACTCCGGTAGTCGGACTGCTATCCAACATTTCTGGGTAGTTAAATCTGTTTCCAAAATACTTTGATGCAAAAATGTACTGACGCTTAATAGTGCGTTCGTTAAATCTAGCAAAAAACCAACAGCCAGGCACATTGTGATCAGGGCCTAGGCAAAGAATACAGTATAAATGGAAATCCTTGAGGTATTTGCTTCCCACAAGTAATACAATTATTAACTTTTTCTGACATCGATAAAAAGCAAGAAAACAGTTTCCCCAATGTGGTACTTAGCTTTAGTGAAGACTTCGGTTCTGAAACTCGAATATTTCAGCAGTCGGCCGACCGGCACTTGCGAAATGCTTCTACTTCGGGCACCGCGCGGCAAGAAAGACTAAAGAAAATGGCGTCGGCTGCAAGTTTTATACCCCTGACGACCTGACGTCATGGAAGAGATGACAGCAAAGACTTTGGAATTCAGGCCGACTGAGGGCAACCTGCCAGCAGATTACCCAAATGTAATGACTGCAACAGTGAAACACGAAGAACATCCACATTTACTTCAAAGGCACCAAAATAGCTGCACCACCCCTTGTGGACATAACCAGTAGACAGACTAGGGTTGAAGGAGTTAATTACCAGACAAGTTTTACTAGGTGGGAACAGGCACTTCTCAGGAGAAAGGATACTGTCAAGAACCATGGAAATGACAACTTTAATTCTGGAAAGTGCTGAAGGGACATGTCCAAGGTGATTTGGGGAGGGGAAGTAAAGTCATGTTGGATGTGAATCCGCAAGATGATTAGCAATGCCCCTGGGTTCAGAAGAGAATGTGGTGTTACAGAAGTTCAATACTGAACTGTTGGCTTCTTCTAAGCTTCCAAATACAGCTGAATTTGTTGCCACCATAAGTTCATTGCTGGCCTTGCATTTCATAAGTCTGGACTTGCCAGTTCTAACTATCAAGTTTTTCTTTTTTTTTTTAACATTTATTTTTATTGTAAGTATGCCCTCATATTGTAAAGCGGGCTTTCTTATTCTAAAATGTATAGTTTTTACTTTAGTTACTTCAGTGGACCTATATTTATCTAGTTTAATAAACTTTCATTTCTGTTTACTATATGCTGAGCAACTCTCCAATTACTTCCAGATTCCACCTCATATAGGCGTGCCTTCTGATGATGCAGTACTGGGGAGAAGCAGTTTGTAGTGGGTAGGCATGTTTTCTTTAGTCTGCGGCAGATTTAATTATAAAGTAACCAGAGCACAGCACACTCATTTACTTGGACAAAAAATAAGCACAGCTACATTCAAGTGAAAGGTAAGAAAAGTGAGACAGAACTATACAATATTCTTAGCAAGATGCATAGTTGGTTGGCACACAGTGTAATGGTTTATTAATTTTACATCTGTTTTTACTATCAATGGATTGACTTCTCCCCCAAGAGAGAAAACTAAGCAGGTATGAATCATTTCTATGACAGTCCTACTGTACAGTTACAGTAAGTGTGCTGCAATGATTTAATGCTGGAAATAAAACATTTGGAATAATCAGCACATTTGTGAAGATGAATATTCAGTAAAGTGCTTTCGCTACAGTAGATTACAGTGTGATAGCCATTTACTACAGTGTGACATTGGTGTTATTACATTATATGCCAAGTACAATAAACTAAACTACACTAGGAATTTGTAGTGCTTGGAGTGCCACAATTATGTTAAAATCAGGAAAGCGATAAAACTTGTCTCCCCCTAGTGCAAGACTCAAACTTAAGTGCTTAGGGGAGTTTAAAAAAAAGCTTCATGGCATTCGAGTGCTGTTAAGATCGTATCTCATGTTAGGGAATAAATTGACAGAGTTGGCCAGCAAAGGAGAGAGGCAGAAGGGTAAACAGCAAATCTGTTAGAACTTCATTTGCCACACTTACAAATCAACTGTGTTATACTAAAATGTCTTAACAGCTTTTATATCTGTTGATTCTACACAGAAGCACTCCAATTTTGCCTTCTGTCCATCTCTCAACTGTCCCTGAATTTGCCTCAGATTTGCACTGTCCCTCAAAAATTTTTAATTTCTGGTGAATCAGAGAATTAGTCTGTCAATAATTCCAGATGGAGTTTCATTCGTCCTAGTGTTCAGAAAATGAATGCTGATTCAAAATCTGTGGTTCTATTTCAAGTTTACTTTCAAATTTACTTCAAGTTTAAATAAATTAGAGCCATATTTAAAAACAGACACTGACTTGATCCTTTGTTCCCCCCACTACGTTTTTTTGGATTTGTCCAGAAAGAATAGTTGTTTAAGAACTTACCATAACCTTAGAAGTACTTCTCTTCCATGCTGCAATATTCTTAACAGTGGGGAGATTGCTGCCTGCAGCGAAGACATCCAGCGAGTATACCAAAGTCTTGTTTCAGGAGGGTACATGTGATGTCCTGCGCCAGGGCCATAAACAGACATAGGTTATAAAAGTGACATCTGCATGTACTCTCTTTAGAATGGACTGCCGCATACACTAGTACTCCTAGAGGTTTAAGGAGGGTCCAAGTTGGTAGACCGTAGAGATTCACATGTAGACTAGAATAAGGGTACTTTGTAGGCTGTGATCAGTGGAAAGGCTAAAAGGAAAGATGACAATATGCCCACAGGCCAGTAAGGTACAATAGGTAGGTGAGCCAGAGAGAGCAGGCAGGGAGGAACTGAATACTGCAACATGGCAGAGAATGAAAGACATCTAAGGTTATGGTAAGTTCTTACACAAGTATTCTATGTCCTTCTATTCACATGTTGCAGTATTCATAACAGTAGGCAGCGTGCCAAAGCTTTTAGCTATGGACAGAGGATTGGGGTCCTTGGTCAATGAGACCCTGAAGAGTAGACCTGGCGAACCCAGCTCTAGCCCTGGAGGCTAAGTCAAGTTTGTAATGTTTGACTGAGGCATAATCGACCCCCTTGAAAAAAGCTGCTGAGGAAGCAGCCACTCTTGGTAGAGTGCGACTTGACCTAGTCCTGTAAGGTTTTACCATGGGCGGAATAACATATTCCAAATGGATTTAGGGATCCATGAGGACATGGATTGTCTGGTGACTGCCTTCCTAGAGCCCTACGATGGAAGATGAAAAACTGATCAGATTTTCTAATAACTTTGGTTGTGTCTAAATAATCTCAGTTGTCTGTCGACATCTTGAGACTGCATGGTCCTTGCGGAGGAATTTTGGGGATTAAGGTAGAAAACAGGCAGGTTAATGGCTTGGTTTAATGAAAGTTCATTAACCACCTTGGCATGAAACAAGGATTAGGGCGAAGGGAAACTCTATCCTTGTGGAAAATGAGGTAAGGAGGGATGGCCATAAGGGCTTGCATCTCCGATATCCTCCTGGCAGAGTTAAGGGCCACTAGTAGTAGTTTTAAGGGTGCACAGTTTTAGGGTTACTGAATGTGCTGGTTCAAAGGGTGGCAGCGCAAGTTTTTCTAGGACAAAATTCAGGTCCCAAGGTGGAGGGATAGGCTTTCTGGGGGGTTTGATATGAATAACCCCTTTGAAGAACAGATTGACCTCTAATCTGGAAGCCAGTGGTGGTAACATGGGCAGACAGACAGAGATGGCTGATAAATGGATTTAACTGATGAGTGAGTAAGTGAAGGAGCTCACACTAATAGGAAAGGACCAACGGAACAGGAATATTCATAGGGTCTTGTTTTTTTCTTCCGACACCACCTGGAGAATCTTTTCCATGTAGAGATGTAATTTCTCCTGGTGCTAGGTTTCCTGGCCTCCTGAAGGACATGGAGTACCTCCCTCTGTGTATAGGGGTTTGAAGGGGATTAGAACCTTATCACCCATGAGGTCAGTTTCAAGTTGTTCACTTGAGGGTGTAGTAGGGATTCCCCTGTTCTGTGTGAGCAAGTCTATTTGGTGGGATAACCTGTGGTGACTGCCCTTGGCTAGTAGGTAGAGAAAGGGAAACCAGTGCTGTCTTGGCCAGTAGGGGGTCACAAATAGGATTTTTGGTTTGTCCTTCTGTATTCTGAGGATAACTTTCTGAATCAGAGTGAAGGGTGGAAAAGCAGAGAGAACCCCCCCCCCCCCCAATGAAAGAAGGCATCCACTTTCCAGTCTTGTGGATGTGGAGCCTTTGTACAAAACTTGTGCATCTGTTTTTTCTGGGAGGAGACAAACCGATCATGTTGTGGAATATCCCACTTGTGAAAGAGATCTAGGAATACCTCTATGAAGTATCCATTCGTAAGAGGGAGCTGAAGTTCTGCTTAGTCTGCCATGACATTTTCTGTTGATGGAATGTACACTGCTACTAGATGGAAGTTTAGAGTCGCTGCTAGAGTTCAAATTTGGATGGCTAATCTGCAAAGGGAATAGAATCTTGTCCTCCCAGTTTGCTTATGTACCACATGACTGTCATATAGGCTGTGATCACCTTGAGAGTTCCTGGGAGTAAGGCTGTTTTTAAAGTTTGTAGGGCTAAATGGAGTGCTCTCACTTCTTTGACATCAATGTGGTCTTTTAGTCTTACTGTGGACTATTTCCCCTGTACAGAGATCTGTTTCTGGTTGCGCTGTAGTTCTGTACCCCAACCCAGGTCTGAGGCATCTGTGGCGAGTTTTAGCAGGTGGGCAGGTACCTACCTGTAGTGGGATACCCTGGTTATGATGGATGGCAGAGATCCACCACTGGAGTTCTGTCTTCAGACACTGGAGTAGTGGGAGAGGCGTGTCCAGGGGATGGGAGTGTTGGCTCCTTAAGTACTTAAAGATCCACTGGATCTTTCTCATGTGGAGTCTTGCTAGGGGCAACATGGGTATTAGGGATGGCATATGTCCGAGCATCCTTGGGATTTCCAGTGCTGTCAATGAAGTAAGGTTAAGTTTGTTGAGGTAAAATGCCTAGATCCAGGATTCTTTGTTCTGGGATAAAAGCTTTCATTAGGTCTGTTCTGATTCTGCATCCCAAGAAAACCATGTTTTGTGTGGCTTGCAGGTGGAACTTTTGTTTATGGTGAACCCCATTTGGGTTAGGGTGTTGATCACCAGCCTTAGGTGCTCTTGGATGACTTGGTGGCTTTGATGAAGTACAATAAGGTTGTCTAGGTATGGGTATATTTGTATACCCGGTGTTCTGCAGTGAGCAATGAAGGGTACTAGACACCGAACACTCAAAGGGGCAAGAGACAACTGAAAATGCTAGGAACCTACTGCAAAGCGGAATAATTTCCTTTAATATAGATGAATGTGTATGTGGAGGTAGACATCCTTCAAATCCAGGGCCATCATGTAGGCCTGAGTGGGAATGAGTGGAAGGAGCACAGGTAAGGTGATAGGTTTAGGTAAGAGAGATCCAGAATAGGTCTCCATGGACAGTCTTTCCATGGTACCAAAAACATTCTTGAGTAAAATTGGGTGGGTGTTACTTGTTCTATGGTGCCCTGGGCTAGTAGTTGAATGATAAGTGAGGAAGAGGTGGACTTGGGTTTGCTGGAAGTTGAGGAATTCCCTGGAAGGGGGTAACATCCACCAAGTCATAAAGTAACCTCTCTGAATGATGACTAGTACCCATCTTTCATAGGTTTATACTAGGCTATCTGCCCTAAGGCATTTATAAGCCTAGCCCAAAGTTTTGTGGCTTACGCCACCCCTTATGTTAAAAAATACTGTGCCCATTAGTTTGTTGTGCCTCTGTCCAGCAGTGACACAGAGATGATTCCCGGGGTAAACCTACGATCTCCCATCCACCGGTCAAGATTTCTCTTGAACAGAGCCAGCGAGGTGCTCTGCCTCACATGAACTGGGATTTTATTCCACAGCATAGGGTGTCTCTGGGTGACAAATCTATCCCTCCAGCATGTCCTATTTATATCCGTGCTAAGGTTTAAGTCGCTTGCTCTAGTGGATCTGGTAGATTTGGATTTTTTGAGGTGGAGCATGTCCATTAATTCCGGGTTGGACATGACCTTGTATGTCAGGCACAGGTCACCTCTGAGCAGGCGGTATGCGACTGAATAGAGCTGGAGTTTCTTCAGTCTGGCAGCATATGACAGATTTTGGAGTCCCTTTATCCTTTTGGTGAGGAACTTTTGGGGTCTCTCCAACTGCTGCAGGTGTCGGGTGAGATACATCCCGAATGCGGCACTGTACTCTATCATTGGTCTGATGAGTGAAGAGTACAGGGGAACAATGACCTCACTTGATCTGGATGTGAATCCCTTCATGATCAGGTGGGCAATGTAGAAGGTCTTTCTAACCACTTTAGCAATGTGAGTGTCAAAAGAAAAGCCACTGTCAACCTGGGTCCCCAGGTCCCTGATAACCTCTTCTGTGCTTAATGCATTGCCACCTATATGGTAGCTTGGGGTTACCTTGTTTTTCCCAAAGGGTATGACTATACATTTTTTGGCATTTAACTTCAGGCCATGGCTCTGGCACCAGTTATCAGTTTCCGTGAGACCCCTCTGAAGGATATCTGTGTCCGATGTACTTTCCACTATGGCGCCCAGTTTGCAGTCATCTGCAAACTTTGTCAGCTATAGTCCTCCTATGTTTGCCTGTACTTCTGAGAAGTAGATGCTGAACAACAGGGGCCAAGGACTGAGCCCTGTGGGACCCCACTTGTGACCGGCTTGGAGTCTGACATGGCGCCAGCAACTCTAACCCTGTGGGTTCTGTCCTTTAGCCAGTTTGCAACCCATCTTGTGACATATGGGTTTACATTTAAGCTGGTAAGTTTCTCTATAATGCCCGAGTGGGGTATTGTGTCGAAAGCTTTTGCAAGGTCAAGGTAGGCTGTATGGACTGCCTTTCCCTCATCAATGGCCTTGGTGACTGTTTCAAAGAAGTCGACCAAGTTCAAAAGGCATGATCTGCCCTTGACAAAGCCAAACTGGGTCGGGTCCAATGTCTGCAAGTCCCCTATGTCTTTGTTTAGGAGTTCCATTATGATCCTCTCCATAGCTTTGCAGACCAGGCTTGTTAAGCTTATGGGGCGGTAATTTCCAGGGTCCGTAGTGGTACCGCCTATGTGCAGTGGGACCACAGTTGCCATACGCCACTCCTTGGGCACGTATCCTGTGGTAAGGCTAAGATTAAACAGCTGCCTTGTATGCGGGTTTAGTTCCTCGTTGAGTTAGTGTAGCACACAGCCGGGGACACCATCCGGTCCCACTGATGCTGTGTTTTTAGCTTTAGAGAGAGCAGCTTTCACCTGCGCATTAGAGATGTCTGGGAGGCTACACTCCGCTGGGATAGTTATCTCTCCTTTTGGGGGGGAGAGGGGGGTGAAGTTTGCACTGAACCTGTCTGCCAGTATGTTGGCAATGTCTGTGGGTTCAGTGATTTTTGTATCATTTTGGACTAAATATGCGCATATCTGGGAGTTACTACCCAGGTTTCTAACATAGCTGAAGAAGGCCTTATGATTGTCTTTTGAATCTATTGCAATTTTTCTCTCAAATTTGGCCTTGGATGATTTTACGAGTGCTCGTATTTTTTTACTAATAATGATCAAGGGTGTCTTCTCTTTTATGGATTTTGCTCTATCATGTAACAGCTTTCTCCTCTTATTGTAAAGTTTGTTTATGGCTGGGGTCCACCAGACTGGACGTTTGCCCTTGGAGGAAAGAGTCTTGGTTTTATTAGGAATTGCCTGATCCATGCAGTCCTGGAGGTGTTCTTAGAAGGCATTTGTAAGGGCTTCCGCAGCTTGGGTTGCGGTTTCCACTGGCTCGGGGGCCTTGAAGGATACCACACCAGTCTTGAGTAGTGTGAAGTTTGCTTTAGAGAAGTTCTTCACTGTGGTCTTTTTTGTTTGAGGTGGAGGCGGGATGTGGATTTCCAGTGAGATAAGTTTGTGATCTGATCTCACCAATGAGGGATATACTTCCGGTGTGGAGCATTTTGTCCCCATGTTTGTGATGATGAGATCTAGTATATTTTCTCCTCTTGTGGGAATGGTGACTAGTTGTTCCATGGCATTTGAATTTATGAACTCCAGGAACCTTTGGGCTAGAAAGTTGGGGCTTGAGTAATGTTCCCAGTCTATATTCGGGTAGTTGAAGTCACCCAATATAATGGTGTTTGGAGATACATTTATACCCTCCAGTGTCTTCAGGAAGGCTGTGTGGGGTTCCTGAGTTTGAGAGGGTGGCCTGTAGCATGCTACAAATTGTAGAGCAGTTTTGCCTGTGGTTAATTGCACCTGGATGGTTTCCGATGCTTCGTGCATTGCCACCAACCTGGAGGTGTGGGTATCCTTGATGAATATGGATACACCCCCTCCTTTTGTGGTGTGGTCCGGGTTTTGGGGCCGGAACGCATGATAAGAGGTAAAACCTGATAGTGCCGGGGTGCTCTCAGGAGCCTTGAACCAGGTTTCAGTCACAGCACAGACATCGATGTTCTCCATATTGAGAAGGGCCTCGAGAGCGTGCATTTTGAGATTTAGACTTCTGGCATTGAGCAGCATTACCCTTAGTTTCTTCCCATTTTTGTTTTCTAGGGTGGTAGGTTTAGAATTTGAGCCTTGCCTAAAAAAGGCACTATGGGGGTGACAAGAGTCTTAGCCAATATCCGGAATCCCAGGGGTGACAGGTGCAAGCAGTCCCTTGCGAAGCAGCGTGGCTTGTCAAGCATGTCATCCCAGACAGACACTGGATCCCCTTTGAATGACACCAGAAATTAAGCCAATTGTTAAAGCTGATCATCTTATCTCTATGTTGTGGCATCATTCTTGGTGAAGGAAGGATACTGCTCAGGGTCAGGGTCATACCTGCCTGGGCTACATAATCAGAGAGCTCCTCGATGTCTCTTCATGTAGTCCAGGGAGGTACGTCTCAGGTCGTTCATACCACCATGGACAATGACTGTCATATTTGTACTTGCTGTGGAGTGACCCGAGTGCTTGTGTTATGTGGCGGATTCTAGCGCCCGATAGGCAGCTTACTGTGACTCTCTCCTTGTACAGCCTGGTGAGTGGGATGTCAGTGTGTCTGACTATGGAGTCACCTATGACAAGTATGTTTGGTGTTGTATTTGGCCTTAAGGGCTGTGACTGCTTTGCACACTGATTTTGTGGTTTATGTGTTGCCTGTGGTGTGTCATGAGGTGGCAGTTGCTTGGATGTCTGCTTTGGAGGCCTCTGCTGTTTAGGTAAATTTTTGCTCAGAGCCTCCGAGTATGACTTTGTGTGTTTTGTGTGTTTGATTCATTGTTGTGATAGCTTTATGTGAGACTGGTTTTATGGTGTGTGTAGTTGCCTTTCCTCCTGTCTGGTCTTGCCAGTCCTGAGTTGAGAGAGCTCAGCCTCCAGTTTGGCTAAATAGCTGCATCTCTCGCAAGTATTTGTGTTATGTGGGAGGAGGAGAGGGTTGGCAGTGTACATGAGGCAATTGTAACATTGCCTCAATATTCCCAAATTCACCAACTGGACAGGAGAGAACGCCAGCATCTGGCCCTTCGACATGCTAGAGAAATTTAGAAGTTAGGGGTGTAACTGAATAAGAGAGGACTTAGTAAGGAAGTGGGTACTCCTGGGGGGGGGGGGTTTGCTAGTGAGGGACTTTGTATAATACAGAAGTGCTAAACCTGAAAAGAAGATGCTTTTAAGACAAGTAAAAGCTTTTAGGAACAAGTGCTGCACTTTTTAGTTAAGGGATATACTGTTAGGATTACTAGTAGAGCAGTTCTAAGGGAAAAAATGAAGAACAGACTTTATGGAGCCAGAAAAAGTTTAACCTGCCCGATGCTGCTCTAGTGGCAACTCCGCACTAAATCGCGCTACAGCACTCTAAAGCGTGCTTGATAGCAGGGGCTGGAAAGAGCCAGGAATTGACCCAAAACAGCCAATAAAACTACAGTTTCAAGTCAGTAACCACTCCCACGGGGGCAGGGAAGCAGCTCAATGTTTATCACTGCCACTGATCAACAGAGAGACTTTCCTTTAGCCCAAGCAAAAATGGCCTCACAGAAACTTACAAAACAGTTCAAGAACAGCAAGCCTGTAACTTGAACTTTTTTAAATCTCAGAAAAGTGGGGAAAAAAGCAAGATTTTTTTTTTGTTTTTGTTTTTTCAGAGATAGCAGAGGTTCACAAGTAATCTTCCGCCAGAAGAGTAGGGGAAAGGGCGAGGCGAATGGACAGTGGTACGTTTTGATTTAGTAATGGTAAGTCACAGCGGAGGTGGTATGGTTTGATCAGATTGGCTCCAAAAAGGGGTACTGGAAGGGGTGGAGGGAAACCTGGGGGCAGAAGTTTTCCTTGGTTGCCTGCATCCCTTTGTCTGATGAGCTGTGTGGGAAGATTGCCTCCTGACAAAGGAAGTTTTCTGAGGATAGTTTCTGTGGTATCTGGGCATGGGAGATACCAGCAAGTTTTAGGTTTTGTAGTTCTTTTCCCTTCTCTTGAAGGTATTCAAGTTGTTCAGCTGAGGCTTGGCCAAATAGGGCTTTATTGTCCAGGGATGCATCAAGCAGCTTTGTTTGTACATCTAAAAAGCAGTGGCTGAAATCTCAGCCAGGAGAATCGCCTTTGCACTGAGCCAGATGCAGCAGATTTGGATGATGCTTCCACAGCATCAAAACTGCACTTGGAGTGCCTAGTTACTTGGGATGTTGTGAAGAGTAGGTTAAGCTGAGTTTTTATACTGGATTCAGGGCCCCTCCCCCGAGAGTAGGGTGGAAGCCTTAGCAATTGTGTCCAGGACATACCTGGCCATGTGGGTTTGGTAGTTCAAGGATCTTCTAGCAAGAGTAGAGGAGGCGTACACCTTTTTCCCTAGCCTGTCCATAAATTTACTGTCTTTATCAGTAGGATAGAGGGCAGAAGAAGGTAACTGCCTAGATGTCTTATCTGCAGAGACATCAACAGCAGCAGGGTCTGCTGGTGGGTTTCTAAAAAGGAACTGGGTGTCCTGTGGGACCTTATAAAAACAAACAGTCAGGATGTTTTGATGCTGGTGGTTGTGAATTTGGTGTCTGAGAGGTGGCTAAAAAAGCATCCTGGAAGGCAGGAAGCAAAGGGGGCACAGCTGAAGTCAGGTTAGCCGTACCATTTGCAGTAGGTCAAAATATCTCTTACTGTCTGAGACCTCTGAGGCCTGCCATTTAAAATGTTCCCTCATGAGGGAGATGGTATCAAGGGTGAATTCTTCTCCGTGGGTCTTTGGGGAATGGGATCCTCTTCCTCTGGGGTAATGAAGTCTTTGGAGGAATCAATTTCAGATTCATAGGTCACAGAATCTTCATCTGAGGAGAGATCTTCCTCAGATACAAGTAAAAGGGGCCCTGTAGGAGAACAGTTGGTTGCTGCTGTTGTGTCTGTAGGGCCCAGAAGGCCTTAAACAAGCTTTGAGAGAAATCTTCCCAACCTGAGACAGGTTGCGATCCTTTGCATCTTACTTTTTTGCAAACAGGGCAGGACATATTGTCATGGGCCTCGCCTAAACAGAATATGCACCTATCGTGCGAGTCCTTGTGAAGAATTTGTCTCCCACAAGCACACTTCCCCTTTCTAGTGGACATGTTACATATTCGCAAAAAAAAAAAAAAAAACAAAAGGAAACTATGAAAATACCCATAGGGTACTTATCTGTAGTGGTCTTCTGAATTAGTGATCTGCTTTCCGAACTGGTGAACTAGAGTCAGATGTTCACTACGGCAGAAAAATTCTGAAGAGGGTATATGCAGACGTCACTTATATACCCTACATCCATTTGTGGCCCTGGCGCAGGACGTCACACATACCCTCCTGAAGCAAGACTTTGGTATAGTAGCTGGATGTCGGCGCTGAAGCCAGCAACCTCCCTACCGTTATGAATACTTCAACATGTGAATAGGACATTACCAGTTACAGGAGAAAAAAGGAAGACTATGGATGAGAAGTGTTTTATCAGCTGTGAAAGTTGGGAAAGCACTTAGCAGCATACCTTTCAAATTCTTTGATTAGGAACTCTGGACAGATCCAGCAGTTATTTGCCGGGTGGCACCGTCCACTGTTGGTCCCTAGCACATCATCAGATCTTGACACCATTTGGTACCCATTATGAACCCTTAAGCACAGTTCAATTTGAATTGAACTTTATCGTCCAATTAATTTTTTTATCCTTGAATTCAGTCATCATTCTTGATAAAAATAAAATCCTGCTCAGAGTCAGGACCTTGCCCTCTCTGGAAGCCATAAGCTCAATTATGTGAATTATGTCATTTGAGATTTCTACCACAGAAGGCCCAACACTTCTGCAGCTTAGCATTCTTTTCCCTCTTGTCAGGCAAACATTTATGACCGTGGGGATGTCAGGGCATTACCAGTACAAGAGCAACATCAACACATGCAATCTTTAGTTCTTTCTTGATCATGAAGCTAAGGAAAGGAGCTCAAAAACTTTTCTTGGGACCACTTTTACTTCAGAGAAGTTCCTACCAAACACACTCATCTTGGGGGGGGGGGGGGGGGGTCAATAAAATGCAAGTTTTCCCTCAAAAAAAAAAAAAAGCACTTGTGAAAGTTTTACTTTAGCGGCAGATGGACTGCAAAGGGAGCGCACTTCAGCAGCCAGCAAGCTGAAGCTTTCCACATTCAAAATGCCCCTTGGCCCTTTGAAGTTATGCTGTATGGAAGGTGCCCTGTGACTTTTAAAGCTGGGTATTGTAACAATAATCTAATGCTGATCACTATGCAAAACATGCATAAACTACACAAGCAACCCCCTAATATATGCCCAGGCCAAAATCACCAAGAGGAAGTGAAAACTGTTTGGGGATGGTGAAGTGGACAGGCATGGATAAAGCTCTATTACTAAAGCAAGTAAAGTAAACAAAATTTGTGGTACACTGCATGATCCAGTCTGCCTTTTCAACCCTTAAAACAGAGTCCCTAGCTCTTCCTTCTGGGTTCTTCTATGGCAGAATACCTTTGACAACTACAGCCACAAACAAAGACCTATACCTGGAGATTGCATTCAGTTTACAGGGTTTTGCAAAAGTATGCAGAGAAGCTCAGGTTGCACCAGTAGAATTACCTACAGACATTGAGGAGGTAGCCACTGCTTTAGCACAAAAGTATCTCACATTTGCCAAGTAATTTTTTTTATTATTTTCAGCAGCAACAGTACAAAATGCTGTGAGGAAGCTGCCAAGAGTGACTCTGTACACTTCATTACATATATTCACAAAAGGGAGGTAGGGTTATACTTGCTAATATGAAATTACTATCTTCAGAGGACACTCATTCTTTCACTGAACATACTAGAAAAAGTAATATTTACGAAAGGCCTTTTAACCTTTTATTTAGGCCCTGGTATATAGAGACAACAGCTCAATGCACAGCATCAAAAATCAATGCAGCAGGAAATGGTGATATAACCAAGTAAAGCAAAGCTCTGGGAAACTATTAATGGGTATAACCAGGGTCTTTAACCATCAGAAATGGAATAACCATGCAGGAAGCTCTGAGTGGAAACGTTAAGATGGTCATGAATAGCCTCAGGCACACTGGCTTCACCTATTGGAGAAACCTAAGTATGAAACGGTCACATTTTAGTTCCATGTTTAGTTATCAGGAGCATCCTGGCCATGCTCCGTTTGGTTTTCCTTAAGAACTTTGGAAAAAGCGGAAAGGCACAGAGTCATTGAAGCCATTCTTAACTACAGCAACCCTAGGTGTTTGTCCCTGTGCCAAGCTAGAAATAACTGTTGCTTCCTGGTATTGTTAAGAGAAGCATAAAAGGTCCTAGCAAAGCTTGCTGCTTGCCCCTGTAGCAAAGAGTTCTCTTCCCTGAAAGGGGGTCATGCACTCAGCATCAGCAGGAAATGGCCAGGCGTGCATGCTTTAAAATCACTGTACCCAATAATGTGTGATACTGTAAGAAAATAAGACAATACTGCACTCTCCCAAAGCTTCATGGCTGAGAGAGAAAATCTCTGGCACATGGCACTGGCTCAAGATGCAGAAAGGTCAAACAATCCTCATTCAAGGAAAAATGCCCAGGCAATTGTCAAACTAAGCAACCAATTGTGAGCATCAGCAGACAATGACAGTGTTTGCGAGAGAGCTGGCTTCCTCAGGATGTGTAAATTAACACTGTTCACTCCCAAACTCCCTCTGCCTCTTGACAAAATTGGGTAGGACCTCATGTTGCTCAGTCTGTGACTGAAAAAGAATAAAGTCATGTTATTCAAACGGAACTCCAAGGGGACTAGTGTCCTGGAGTGCCAGATGAGTTGGTAATATGTTAATTTGTAGTAGACTGACAGATGTGGTTTTTCCAGAGGTCATCCTTGCATATCCCTTAGACTGAATCAAATGCATATATATATATATATATATATATATATATATATATATATATATATATATATATATATATATATATATATATATATAAAGTACACACCCCTGTTAAAATGCCAGGGTTTTGTGATATAAAAAAATGAGACCACAATAAATCACTTCAAAACTTTTCCCAACTTTAATGTGACCTATAACCTGTACAACTCAATTGAAAAACGAACTCTGTTAGGGGAAAAAATATAAACAAAAAACGTACGATAAGCTGGTTGTACAAGTGTGCACACTCTTAAACTAATACTGTATTGAAGCGCCTTTTGATTCAATTACAGCATTCAGTGTTGTTGGGTACACACCTGCCATCAATTAAAGAGAATCTGATTAATCCCAAATAAAGCTCAGCAGTCCTAGTAGGATTTTGCTGACATTTACTCAGTTGCCTGCTGCAGCAAAAGCCATGGTTCGCAGAGAGCTTACAAAGCATAAAAGGGATCTCATTGTTGAAAGGTATCAGAAGGATACAAAAAAAATTTCCACAGCATTGGATATACCATGGAAGACAGTGAAGACTGCCATCGAAAACATGGGATAACAGTGACGTTGCCAAGAACTGGACGTCCCTCCAAAATTTATGAAAAGACTAGACAAAAACTGGTCAGGGACGCTACCAAGAGACCTACAGCAACACTGAAGGGGCTGTAGGAATTTCTGGCAAGTACTGGTTGTGCACTGCATGTGACAACAATCTCCCATATTCTCCATATGTCTGGACTACGGGGTAGGGTTGCAAGACAGAAGCCTTTTCTTGCACAGAAAAACACCCAGGCCCAGCTAAACTTTGCAAAACATATCAGGCATGTGGGAAAGTGTGTTATGATCTGATGAGACCAAGGTTGAACTTTTTGGTCAATTCCAAAAGGTACGCTTGGAGCAAAAACAACACTATGCATCACCAAAAGAACACCATCCCCACGGTGAAGCATGGCAGTGGCAGTATCATGCTTTGGGGTTGCTTTTCTTCAGCTGGAACTGGGACTTTAGTCAAGGTGGTGGGAATTATGAACAGTTCCAAATTCCAGTCACTTTTGGCCCAAAACCTTCAGGCATCTGCTAGAAAGCTGAAGATGAAGAGGAATTTCACCTTTCAACACGACAATGACCCGGAGCATACAATCCAAATCAACAAAAGAATGGTTTCACCAGAAGAAAATGAAAGTTTTGGAATGGCCCAGTCAGAGCCCAGACATAAATCCCATAGAAAATCTGTGTGGTGACCTGAAGAGGGCTGTGCACAAGAGATGCCCTCTCAATCTGACAGATTTGGAGCACTTTTGCAAGGAAGAGTGGGCAAATATTGCCAAGTCAAGATGTGCCATGCTTATAAGACTCCTACCCAAGAAGACTGAATTCTATAATTAAATCAAAAGGTGCTTCAACAAAGTGTTAAACGGTGTGCACACTAGTACAATAAGCTGGCTGCATATTTTTTTATTTTCCCCCAACAGATTTGTTTTTCAATTGAATTGTACAGGTTATAGGTCACATTAAAGGTGGGAAAAGTTTTGAAATTATTTATTGTGGTCTCTTTTTTTTATAATATCACAAAAACCTGGCATTTTAACAGGGGTGTGTACACTTTCTATCCACTGTAGGCTCAAAACAGTGGCTGCTTGATTATGACAACCATAAACATACTAAAACCAGGCATGGGCAGGTCTGGCTAATTGCTCCTAGGGTATTTCCTGCACTGGGACCTTGAGCATCCCCCTATATAGCCTAGTACCACAAAAGTCTCAGATGTTCAAGTCCAAGATATGGTGAACCCGACCTTCTGAAATCCACCCAATGGCAGACAGAATCAGCAGGTCCCAATATCAGCACCGATTCCAACAGAGAGTCATCTTGTGGGGCTAGAGTTGCTACTTCACTAAACTGACAGTGTTCTTGAGCTACAGGGGACAGTGTGAGAGCAAATTCCTAAACTAAATGAGATTACCTGCAAGAAAAGACATCCAGGTTAAGGGCCTACTTTTACACTTTAAAATCGGGGAAATGCATTGCCACCAATGCCATGCATCTAGTAACAGAACCAAATTGTAGGGCCCTGAACTGAAAATGACTGTCTGGTACTAGAGCACAAAAACCTTCTGAATGTTCTTATATTTACATGCAGGCAATCGTCCTGAAGATCCATCTTGGCAGAAATGGGAGGATGAACTATAACATAACCATGTAAAAGGTCTCTCTAGGGACAAAAGTGTTTAGGCCACAGAAATCTAGAATAAGCTTGAAGTCCTGCATCTTTTTTGGGATCTAGAAAAAGATCTGGAATAGTATCCCTTATCCTTGCTAGGACTTACTCAATGAAAAAAAAACACAATGAAGTAATGCGCCTCCTACCTACTTCTACGCCAAAGTTAGAGATGGGATTTTTTTCCTGGTTGTGAAGAGGATAAGGCATCCACATTCTTGATAACCTTGTCCAGTTCTTTAATATTCTGTACCACACAGAGATGCAAACAGAACCTCCCCCAACCACTTCCAGCAGAAGACAGCTGAAGTTGATAGAAATGCTGCAAACTCCTCAAGGAGGATTCACATCTTCACTCGTTTCACAATCTCCCTCTGCTACCGACTGGCAGTGTTTTTGGCACCTAAGTGACACTGTCTGACCACATCATGCCCAATATGTGCTCTTTGGTAAACCAAATGTGGCTCCCTCTGGCTCCTTTGTTGGGGGGGGGGGGGGGACAAAAAAACACTGAGGCTGTGGTTGTATGAAATTGCCCTTACTACTTCAGACACCCTTTTTCCTTTAGACAGGAAGGAGAAAGGATACAACAGTACACAACTGAAAGCAAGGCTTGTTAAAACAACAATCACAAGGAAAGCAAATCTTTCAAGAACAGCCTTTTCTAACTTTATTAACTTTCACAAAGTTTTAAACAATTTCAATACAGTATATTCATTACAGATTCCAAACAGAACTGAACGCAGTTCTTTATTACTCAAACTGTTCATAGTTGGGACCAAGTTTTCTTATAAAAGATAACTTTTATTCACATATCTAGTAATCAAAAGTGACCTACACAACACACACAAGAAAGAACCTCTGAATTTTTGTAAACTTTTAGTTATGTACTTACCATAACTTTGGATGTTTGGGATCCATCTCGCCTACATTCTGTACTGATGGGCTCGGAGCCGATCCCTCGGCTCCGACTCGGCACGCTTATGCTATAGAGCGAGGCCTCTTATTGGCTGAGCTATCTTTACCCCAGGATGCACCACCACTAATCCCCCAGATCTTGTTTGTCCACATTCATGCACACATGCACAACTTGTTTATATAACATTGTTAGATGTTTCAAGATGAAACAGGATTCGGACCTTCTGATATCCTCTGATCTCCAAGGAAGGGGGAAGGAGGGTGGGTTATTAGGAATGTAGGCGAGATGGATCCCAAACATCCAAAGTTATGGTAAGTACATAACTAAAAGATGTTATGTGATCCTATCTCGCCTACATTCTGTACTGATGGGACAGCGTCCCTAGCACCTAAATCCTGGGTGGCTCATTGGAAAACACTCCTGAGCACTGTGGAACCAAATGAAGCTCGTCCTCTAGATGCCACATCCAATTTGTAGTGGGAAATAAAAGTGTGCGGGGAAGACCATGTAGCTGCAGCACAAATGTCACTAATGGCAAGCTTAGAATGAAATGCTATCGAAGTAGCCATAGCCCTTGTAGAATGAGCTTTGACAGAGGAGGTAAGCTCTTTGTTAGAATAGGAATAAGCTTGAGTAATACAGTCCCTGATCCATTTGGCAATAGTGACCTTTGTGACAGCTTTGCCCAATTTATTGTCTGCAAAGGATACAAACAACTGATCTGTTTTCCTTGTTTGTTTGGTCCTGTCTAAATAAAAACGCAACTGTCTGTGGACATCTAGTGTGTGGAATATGAATTCCGCTTTGTTAGAATATTTTGGAAAAAAGACTGGTAGTTCTAACGATTGTTGTAAGCAGAAACTGGAACAAACTTTAGGGACAAAGGAAGGATTTGGCCTGAGGGATACTCTGTATTTGTGAAAAAACAAGTACGGGGGTTTTACTGACAAAGCTTGAAGCTCTGAAACTCTTCTGGCAGAAGTAATTGCCACCAGAAAAGCTGTCTTCCATGACAGAAACTTTAGATCACATGTAGCCGCCGGTTCAAAGGGGAAGGAAGTCAAGGCGCGTAAGACTATATCGAGATCCCATGGAGGTGCAGGATGAGAAATCGAAAGGTGCTGCTCTATTAAGACCTCCAAGAAGGTCTTACACAATCTGTTGCTCATTAAAGGTGGATTTATGGATTCGTGAAAATTGGAAATCGCTGCCAATTGGACCTTGATGGTAGAGACTGAAGAGCCTTGATTGAAAAGAGAAGTTAAAAATTTTAATACTTCTGCCACGGGAATAGAGATAGGGTCCAGGCCCCGGAGTTGAGCCCAAATAGCAAATCTTTTCCATTTGCTAGAATACAGTTTCTTAGTAGCAGACTTATGGGCTGAAGATAATATGTGTACAACCTCTGGATCCAATGTATGACTCCTGACTATAGTCGAAAGAGGAGGAGCCAAGCAGTCAATTTCAAGGTGTGCAGGGACTGGTGGAATAGTCCCGACTGATGAACCAAAAGATCTGGGATCTGATCCAGGAACCATGGACCTTCCAGAGCATATTTCCGAAGGTAGGGAAACCATACTTGAAGAGGCCAGTAAGGAGCAATTAAGATCATTTTGCTCCCCAAGAGGGATGCCTTTTGAATCACCCTGGGAAGGAGAGGAACTGGAGGGAAAGCATAAAGCAAGCCGGTGGGCCAAGGACGGACTAGTGCGTCCATAGGGCTCTTCCCTGGAGCCGGGGTTAGGGAGAAGAAATCTTTGCACTTCGCATTCAGAGGAGTCGCGAAGAGGTCGCAACACGGAACTCCCCATTTGCTGAAAATCTGACTTGCAACTGTCATATTCCGAGACCATTCGTGAGGAGAGAGGATGGTTCTGCTCAATCTGTCGGCTATCACATTGGACTTGCCCGGTATGTGAGTAGCCACTAGGAAGCGTTTGGTCGAGACTGCCCATTCCCAAACTCTCATGGCTTCCCTGCAAAGAGGATAGGATCTGGTCCCTCCCTGTTTGTTCAGGTACCAGACAACTGACATGTTGTCTGAGTGAACAGCAATTACGCCATGAGGGAGATAATTGTGAAGGGCTTGAAGGGACAGAAGTACTGCCCTCATTTCTAAGATGTTGATATGAAGTAAAGTCTCTTCCGGGTGCCATTTGCCTTGGACTGACCTGCCCAGGGAATGACCCCCCCCACCCCATCTGGGAGGCGTCCGTAGTCAAAGTGGCCGCCGGAGGAGGTAGAAAGTACAGTTTTGTACCTACCATAAATGTAGATGTCCGAACAGGAATGCATCTGCAGTCATTACAAATGGGTTGTCCTGTCGTCAGGCAGCCCTTCGGTCGGCCGGATTCCAAAGTCTGGGTCTGGCCTCGGCTGGTGTCGCACTTCACCCGACGTCATAGCTGCAGTTCTTCGGGTATAAAGGCATCAGCCGACGCCATTTTCCTCAGTGTTTCTTGCCCCAGATGCCAGTTGCCCTCTTGGATAGCTAAATTTTGGATAAATGCCAATGTTTCCAAATAGTAGAAGGCAAACACAAAAAATAAGCATGTATGTACATATATACAAACAAATACACCATAAGAGATCCCCCCCCCCCAGCTAGCTATTAGATGGGCAAATACCCTAGGAATACCACTGAAGAGAAGGAGGGTGGGTAATCCTGACTGCAGATGCATTCCTGTTCGGACATCTACATTTATGGTAGGTACAAAACTGTACTATGTCCTTCAAGGATGCATCTGCAGTTATTACAAATGGGTAGAATACCATAGCCAAACTAGGGGAGGAGGAAGAGGAAATTATGGTGTAGTTAGGATCCCTTGCAAAACAGCAGTGGCAAACCCTGCTCGGGATCTAGAGTATAAAGGTAAGTTATAATGCTTGGCAAATGTATGCACGGAGGTCCAAGTAGCAGCCTCTATAATGTCCTTGGTAGCCACTCCTCGTAAGAAAGCTGTGGTAGTGGCTGTAGCCCTTGTAGAATGAGGCCTTATGTTCTGTGGAGTTTGCTTTCCATGGTAGGAGTAACAGAATCTAATGCAATTTCCTATCCACTTGGAGATTGTCTGTTTTGAAATTGCTTTTCCTTCCCTTCCTGTTGCATATGCTACCAGAAGCTGGTCAGTTTTTCTATTGCCCTTGGTTCTGTCCAGGTAGTAGCGCAACTGTCTATGTACATCCAAAGTATGCAGCAGTCTTTCCCCCCTGTTCTGTGGATTGGGGAAGAAGGTAGGTAGGTGGATTGCCTGGTTTAAAGACACTCTGGATACCACCTTGGGCATAAATGTAGGATTTGTTCTCATGGACACTCTTGATGGAAGATTAGGAAGGGTTGTACTGCCATTAAAGCCTGTAGCTCAGAAACCCTTCTTGCTGAGGTAATTGCCAGCAGAAAAGCAGTTTTCCAGGATAGGTGTTGAAGATCTGCTGTTGCTGCTGGTTCGAAAGGGGGGAGTGTCAATTTTTCTAGCACAAAGTTCAAGTCCCATGCTGGTAATGGTGGTTTCCTAGGAGGTTTTACATTTTTAATTCCTCTCAGAAACTGCCTGAGTAGAGGATCTTGAGAAGACAGGGGATCGAAGCTGTATTCTGCAAAAATAGCTGATGCATGTATCTTGATGGAGGAATAGGACAGGCCTGTATGAAAAAGCTCTGCCAAATACTCAAGGATGTTGGCAATGTCTACCTTTGATGCATCTTTTCCCCTTTTAGTACTCCAAATGAGAAACCTTTTCCATTTTCCTGCATAGTTCCTTCTTGTTGAGGGTCTGCGGGCCTCAAGGATAATGTCTTTAACCCTTTGGGATAAATCTGGGTTAGTTGCTCTTATGTAATGTTCCAGGCAGTCAGCTGCAGAGTTTTCAGGTTGGGATGCAGGGTGTTGTAGCCGCTCTGAGTTAACAGCAAAGGAATCAGGGGTAGTGTCCACATTTTCCCCCGAGACATGCTCCTCAGTAATGGGTACCAATGTTGTCTTGGCCAGTCTGGAGCTATCAGAATGATCCTTGGACGGTCCTCTTTGATTTTCAATAGCACCTTGTGCATCAAAGGAAGAGGTGGGAATGCATATGCTGTCAGGCCTTTCCAACTGAAGGATAGAGAGTCCACCTTCCAAGCAAGTGGGTGGTACGTCCTTGTGCAGAATTTCTTGGGCTGGTGATTGAGTGGGGATGCGAATAGGTCTATTTGTGGCAGACCCGATTTCTTTGTGATGACCTTGAAGATGTCCGGGTGTAGCATCCATTCGTGAGCATCCGAGGTAGTTCTGCTTAATATGTCTGCTAGGATGTTTTCTTTTCCCGGTACAAAAATTGCTTGTAACTGAATGTTGTAGCTCAGAGCCATATTCCATAGGTCCAGTGCCATCCGGCATAGAGGGTATGAATGAGTGCCTCCCTGTTTGTTGATGTACCACATGACTGTGGTGTTGTCTGTCCTTATCATCAACTGCCCTTCTTGGAGGAATGGTCTGAAATTCTGGATTGCTAGTTTTACTGCCAGCATTTCCTTTTGATTTATGTGCAGGTGCAGCTGATCTGGAGTCCATAAGCCTTGTATGCACTTGTCCAGCATGTGGGCCCCCCAACCGAGGTCTGAGGCGTCCGTTGTGATGGTTTGGTTTGGTTGAATGCTGTGGAATGGCAAACCTGGGTTTGACTGGCATGCCTGAGCCCACCATAGGAACTCTTGTTTCAGGCATGGAATTAGTGGTATTTCGGTTTCTAAGCTGTGCCTGTGTTGAGACCATAAATTCTTCAGGTACCACTGTAGCTTTCTCATATGCAGTCTGGCATGAGGGACCAGAAGTATGCAGGATGCCATGAAGCCCAAGGCCTGCAGTACTTTCCTTGCTGTTAGTTTGTTCTGCTTTGTTAATGCCAAGAAGTAGAGAGGAAGTTGTTCTTGTTTTTCTGCAGTTAGGAATGCCATCTGTTTTACTGTGTCCAATTCTGCACCTAAGAAGGTTATTCTTTGGGATGGTATCAGTCTTGACGTTTTTATATTGACTGTATATCCCAGGGCTTGCAGTAAGCAAATGACTCTTTGTAAGTCTTCTGCTAGCTTGTTTTTGTTGTCCGCTTGTATCAGGCAGTCGTCCAGGTATGGATATATTTGGATTCCCTGAAGCCTGCAGTGAGCGATTACTGATGCCAGGCATTTCGTGAACACTCTGGGCGCAGTAGATAAGCCAAAGGGCAATGCTGAGAATTGATAATGCTCTGATCCTGCAAGAAATCTGAGGTATCTTCTGCAATTTGGTCGTATGGGGACGTGCAGGTATGCCTCCTTGAGATCTAGAGTCACCAGCCAATACTCCTTGCCCAGCATGGGAAGAAGTTGCTGTAGGGTCAGCACTTTGAATTTTGGGACAATGATGAATGTGTTTAAAAGCGGACAGGTCGAGAATAGGCCTCCAATTTTTCTCTTTTCTTGGTACCAGGAATAGTCTGGAGTAAAATCCCTTTCCTTGTTCCATAGATGGTACCCTTTCCACAGCTCTCATCTTTGCTAATTGAGCTATTTGTTTTAGAGCTTCTGTCTTTTGATTTGGTGGTAGGTTTGGCATTCCTCTTTTTCCTGGTAAAGTATGGAAATGAAACCTGTAGCCTTGGTCTATAGTTTGCAAAATCCACTTGTCTCTTGTGATATAGTGCCAGTTTTTTGAAAATAAGGCTAACTTTCCGCCTAAGGGTGCTGCTATTTGTTCCCTGGTAGGCGGTGCCAGAGCCAAGTCACTGTGATTGTCCTGTTGCAGTGGTAGTAGTTGTGTCTGTGCCTCGTTGGTTGTTACCTTGCCACTGCCGTCCCCTGTAGGCACCTCCTCTGGATTGATTTCTGCCTCTTGAACGCCTATTCCTGCCTCTCTGAGTTTTAGAGGAGTCTGGAAAGGACCAATTTTTGGAAGGCCAGTTCCTGCTAAACCTTGGAGGCTGAACCTGCAAGAAATCTTTCACTCTTTGTACAGATTTTGCCTTCTCTTCCATTTTCTTCAGTACCTGTTGAGCAGGAGAACCAAATAAACTGACCTTATCCATAGGAGCATCTAATAGTTTTGCTTTAACATGATCTGGCAAGACCTGTTCTTTCAACCATGCATGCCTTCTTATAACTGTGCCAGTCATGGCTGATCTAAAGGAAGCCTCCAGTGCATCATAGCCACATTTTAAAGAATGGTTACTAACCTGCTGAATGTTATGTACCATTTCTAGAACATATTTCTTATCTAAAGAATCATCAAAGGACAGTTTCTTAGTTAACTGATCAAGCATAAACTCCTGGTATTGGATCATATGAAACTGACAGTTCAATGCCCTAGCTGAGAGAGTAGCAGAGGTGTATACTTTTTTACCCCATCTCTCTAAGGACCTGGATTCCCTTTCAGAAGGGAGAGGGTTTTTAACTGAGGTCGAAGCTACTGCCTTAGGCCCCTGGGAGACAGTCTCGGGATCTGCAAAAGGAGCCTTGTATAAATGGTGATGAGTGTCCGGGACCCTGTAGAACCTATCGGGCTTAGCAGGGGCTGGAGGTAAAGTATCAGGAGCAGTGCAAGCATCATTAAATGCATCATCTACCACAGGAAGAACTGGAGGTATAGCTAAAGGCCTATGTTGTGGTAAATGCAAAAAGGTCCTAAGCCTTTTCCTTGAATCTGAGAAATCTTGTCCCTGCCATTGGAATTGCTCTCTCGTGGCATGTAAGGTTTCCCCAAAGGAAAATTCCTCTGGTGGAGAGGCAGAAGGAATCAATTCCTCAGCATCGGAGTCTTCATAAGTAGAAAAAGGAGCCTCTGGATGGTCTGTATTGTCTGTATCATCAGAAGAATCATCTGAGGACACTGGCTCAGGGGGCTCTGCTCTAGGTCTCTTTTCTGGAGGTTGAGAGGCCCTGTCTGGGTGAGATTGGGATCCCCTTATTAAAGAAATGAGATCCTCTGCCAGAGTAAGCATTTGGGAACTGGAACTGGGCCTGTGAGAGGAGGGCTTAACAGGCACAGACTTAGAAGTTTTGGCTGCTTTAGCCCTGGCAAAGGCCTTTATGGACATGGCTGCAGGCGGCCTAGCAGCACCACGTGCAGGGGTAGAAACATCCAAAGGGATGGTGTCCGATAATTCTTGTGAAACCACAGTAGCAGGTTGAACTTCAGAGGCCGATTCAACCAGGTTAGAAGGGGCCTCGGTAGTAGTCATGGATTCGGCTGAAGATATAACCGTTTGCTCGGTTTCGGCCGAAACCGAGACACTCGCAGTTTGCTTAACCGCGGTTTCGGCTGAAACCGCGGACCGCAAGTGCCGGTCCTTTTCTTTGCGTTTCTTAACAACTTGTGAAGTCGGAGGATCCGACGGCATTATGTACACAAAATCTGAGCCGAAAACTGTTCAGCAAACTCCGACCGACGTCTAAGCGTCCGTCGGTTGAAAGAAGCACAGCCTAAACAAGCTGCTATGTCGTGGTCTGGGCCTAAACAAGGTAAGCAGTAAGAGTGGAAATCTTTATGAGGTATTTGTTTCCCACAAGTTAAACAGTTATTCACTTTTTCTGACATCGGCTGAGGCAAGAAAGAGTCCCCAACGGGGTACTTAGCTTTTTAGAAGTCTTCGAAGTAGTATTCGGTAGTAGTAATCTCTGGATCTGACCGACCGGCACTTGCGAACAGCTTCTGCTTCGGGCGCCACGCGGCAAGAAAGACTGAGGAAAATGGCGTCGGCTGATGCCTTTATACCCGAAGAACTGCAGCTATGACGTCGGGTGAAGTGCGACACCAGCCGAGGCCAGACCCAGACTTTGGAATCCGGCCGACCGAAGGGCTGCCTGACAACAGGACAACCCATTTGTAATGACTGCAGATGCATCCTTGAAGGACATCAAAGGGTCGTCCCTGATCCAAATTGGAGGGCACTAGCCACCAGCGCAGGTCCCGTTTGCAAGATTCCGTGATCCATATGAGGTGACTGAGAGGGAGTTCCTGAAAGGACCACTGAGCTGAAAGAAGCCACTGGAGAATTCTCATGTGCAACCTTGCCAAGGGGACTAGAAGAACCGTGGCGGACATGGATCCCAATAGCTGCAGGACCATCCTGGCTGGAGCTTTGGACCTGGGAAGTAAGGCTCGAACTTGAGTCTGTACGGTTTGTATTCTGTCTGTAGGTAGATAGACCCGCATTCGGTTTGAGTCTATCTCTACCCCTATGAATCTTATTCGTTGAGATGGCAGCAACACAGACTTTGGCCAATTGAAGGTGATTCCAAAGGAACTGCCCAGTGATATAGTGGCTTGAAGGCTCTGCAGTAGTAGATGCCTGGAGGTGGCAGTTAGGAGCCAGTCGTCTAGATACGGAAACACCTGGAATCCTAGACTTCTCAGGTGAGCAGTCACGACTGCCAAACACTTGGTGAACACCCTGGGGGCTGTGGTGAGACCAAAGGGCAGCGCACGGAACTGAAAATGACTGCCTCCTAGGCTGAAGCGCAGATGTCTCCTGGACGCTTGATGTACCATGATATGGTAATAAGCGTCCTTGAGATCTATGGAGCATATCCAAACACCCTTCTCCAGCAATGGGAGAATGGTTTGTAGGGTGACCATTCGGAACTTGGACTTTCTGACTGAACGGTTTAGGATGCTGAGGTCCAAAATGGTCCTCAAGTCCCCGGTCTTTTTTGGCACCAAAAAGAATCTTGAGTAAGTCCCTAATCCGATCTGGTCTGCAGGGACCGGTTGGATGACTCCTTTTTGCAGCAGCTGTGAAACGTCTGAGGCTGCAGTATCCCGCTGACTGGGTGGTGGGTCCGGGATTTTTTTGGACTGAGGGGGGGGGATGAGAGAATGGGATGGAGTAACCTCCGGCGATAATTCAAAGCACCCATCGGTCCTGAGTGATACCTTCCCAGGCTTTTAGGTGCTTCGAGAAACGACCCCCGACTGGCTCCGGAGCTGCACAGCCGGGCAATCCCTCAGGGACTGTGAAAGGTTGAAGAGCCACGAAAGGACTCGCGGTCTCCAGTGTTGCGAGGGCCTCTGCCGCCTCTGGGACGGCGCCTTCCGGAAGAATTTCCCCCTCCCCTGCCTCTGGAAGGGGAATCCTCCTGCTGAGAGGGGTAAGGTTTCTGAGATCTACGGAACCACATTTTCCCTCCTCTTTTAGCCTTGGGATAAGGCCGAAAGGGAGTGGAAAATCGTGCCCCTACGGCAGTCAGTGTCTTACCCTCCTGTTCACAGCGGGTCTGTGTGTCCTTCACCTTGGGTCCAAACAGGGACGACCCATCAAAGGGGGCGTCGGCAAAGGAAGACTTAAAGGCCTTCGCGAAATGACACAGGCGGAGCCAGGCTTGTCTCAGTAGAGCAATGCCTGTACCCGCCGCTCTACTCGCCCCTTCGGCTGCATAAGAAATTAGCCTCATGGACGAGTTTGAGATGGACGACATTGTAGCCAGCTGAGAGCCAACCGTCTGGGCCAGCTCCTCAGGCAGGTTACCCAAGAGGGTATCGGATAGTTCTTTAATCAGATCCCTCTGAAATCTGGTAAAGTGCGTAAGGTAGTTCAAGGACCTCAATGTAAAGGCCGCTGAACTCAGGGTGCGCTTCCCGTACCGATCCATGCTCCTAGACTCCTTATTAGGAGGATGGACGGACGTCGAAGCCTCTGCTACATCTTGCTGGGTAGCAGATGCCACCACCAAAGCATCTACAGCCACACCTTTGGTCAGAAACTCTTTTCAGGGGTGCGAGAGGAACTTATTCGGACGAGCAGGCACCGGTTCCACAGAGTCTGGGTGTTCCCATGCCCTTGACAGATCAAATCCAAGAGCTCATCAAGGCGGAGACACCCAGGAGGCTGAGGGCTGAGCCCCGAAGGCCTTCAGGAACACCGACTCATCAGCAGAGGGAGGTTTGGACTGCCAGCCGCCTCGTTGTTTTAGGGCTTCCAGGATGTCTGCAAAGGAGACATCATCCGAGGACGACTTAGGGGAACCCTCTGCATCATCGAGATCAGTGTCTGATGTCAGAGACTCATCAGGGGAGTCAACGTGCTTCCTCTTGCACGATCTCTTCCTGGGGGGTTCTTCCGAAGAGGCTTCGGAAGGACCTCCAGGAGGGGGAGAAACCCCAGTGGGGGTAACCTCAGGCCCCGGGGCTCCGCTGTCTAAGGACACGGGAACTGCCAAAAGACCCAGTCTCGGTATGCAGGGAAGGAGCTGGGGAAACCATGGAGGTAGCCAAGGAAGATTTGGCTAACGCACTCCTCATAGTCCTGAAGGCGGGACCACCAGAATCCTGGGAGGGTCCCACCTCCATGGCCACGACAGTGGACGGCACTCCCGCCGCCGACACACCAAGAGGGAGACTTGGGACCGAAAACATCAATCCCGAAGCCTCCCCCCCAGGGCCGACGGAAGAAGTCCGTGTACTGAACTCCGACCCAAGAGCCGGAGTTGGAGCAAGGGTCGGGCCCGACCCTAAAACCTCCACCGGTTCCACCAGCACCGGCTCCAATGGTGCCGAAGCTGTTGGAGGAGGAACCATAGTAGGGAAGTGGACCATCGGCTCCGAAGCCGAATGGGCTGGAGCCAAAACTAGCTTTTGGAACACCGGAGACTGGAAGAGTCTTAGGAGCACCCTGTTGATGTCCGAATCAGACATCTTGGATGATCTAGGGGATACCGATCGGGCCCGAACAGATTTCTCCATCGGCTCCGAAGGACTCTGGGACCGGCTCCGAATGGACTCTACCACTATCGGCTCAGAGGGAGAAGAGTCTGAGCCGGTAACCCTTATCGGCTCCAATATCAGTGGAGCCGATGAAGGTGACCCGCCTCTCGATACCCCAGTCCTCTGCTCCGAAACCAGAGGGGTCGAGGCTGGAGGCATCGAGGCAGACCGTTCCGCCCTCGGCTCCGAAGTCCGTGGAGCCGATGGAGAAGTCTGCTTAGATTTTTTAGCAGTCTGTTCCGACTGACTGGTCGGAGCCGACGCTTTCTTCTTTTTTGAAGGAGAAGGAGAGGAAGATAAAGCCTCCTCGAAGGATGGTTTAATTAACCCCTTCAGGATTAATTTTTTTTCCTCTCCTGGAGGACTCTTGACGAAAAGGCGTGACACGCTACAAGATTCTTGTAGGTGCTTGGCGCCTAAGCAATAGACGCACGAGGAGTGGTCGTCCGTTATGGACATTTTATAACCACACCTCGTGCACTTTTTAAACCCGGAGGGTCTATGCTCTTTGGACATACCTGTATAAAGAGAAATACAAGAACTAAATAGTTCAATAACAGTAATATAAAAAGTTTTTTTTTTTTTTATACAGAACAGTGACGAAAAACAAACACACAGCAAGACAAAGAGAGTCAAGACCCTCTAACTTAAACGGGCACTTGACCCACTAAGAAACAGTAAAAGTAAAGCAACAGGGGAAGGCCCCTCTAACTAAAACGGGAAAACCTTCCCTGACAGGAAAAAACACGAATTTCTCTACAAAACCAACCAATACACACTCGTATGACAACAATAGCTGTTAAAACAGCTTTTGGGTTTAAAGCAAGCAAATTTCTGACAGGAAAAAGCCTAAATAAATAGTACTTAGCCCAGCCAAGTTGAGACCACGTCTAAGCTTTGTAAGCGGCAAACGAGATCTGGGGGATTAGTGGTGGTGCATCCTGGGATAAAGATAGCTCAGCCAATAAGAGGCCTCGCTCTATAGCATAAGCGTGCCGAGTCGGAGCCGAGGGATCGGCTCCGAGCCCATCAGTACAGAATGTAGGCGAGATAGGATCACATAACATCCTATTTTTCTAACATGTTTCTTTTACAAACTTTATTCCACTGTGCATCCCCAGCATGTAAATTTCATCCTGCAATACTGCCCAATTTATATAAACATTTTTTTCACTTTTCATTGCTAGATATTTTATTTCCTATATGCAGTTTATCATTTTTCAAATATACTATTAACCTGAGCACTTATCTGTTGTGATATAACATTCCTTCTTAAATAATTTTTAAATATTGGACTCTACATGTACCTAATATTGCCCCTCTATAAACAATTCTGTATGTAGGACCATAATCTGATTTCCAGTTCTTCTAAAACCACTTTTAGTAGTCAAGTTTAAACCAGTCAGACAGCATTCTTAACTCAACTAGTCTACTACAGCTTGTTTACTATGTCACACACTTGCTATAAGTTTGTGTCTTTCGGCTTTTCCCAGTTAGGGGTCGCCACAGCGGAACTCCGGTCCGCTAATGATTGGCAGTTCATTTTTTATGTACCTGCTTGCCAGGCCTGACACAACCTTCAACGAAGGTAAGCCCATTCATGCCTGTCTCCACGCAGAAGACACTCTAGCTGAGAATCGAACCGGACAGTGTCTTACTGTGAGGAGACAGCACTACCACCGCGGGATCACACTTACTATAAGTATGTACATGAAAATATTTTGGTATCTTAAAAGCACAAAAAAGCAGAGCTTGGCTAAAAAAGCTGGTGAACCAGATTTTTTTCTGCTCCATACACTAGTAAACTTTTCTTTGTTTGTTTTAATAGCAATCATGGGGGGAGTCAAGTTGTACCCCACTAAGTTTTTCCAAACCTATAGTGTATAAACTGCCTTTGCTAACAGCAAAGTTTGATGCTGTAAGTGGGCTTTCCATAAAGATTATCAGAATATTGCCACATATACATAATTAACACCTTGGCTACGATCAACACAAATACTTATGATATAGCACTTTTAGAAATGAGCACCAAGGACTTGCATTTAGCTATGATAAATGCAAAATTAATTTAATTCTAGATTTTAAGCAACCGTTGTTTCAGGGTTTGAAGTTACTTTTAAGATTATTAAACAATCCGAGCAAGCTATCATTGGACAATCTGCATTTATGACTTTAAGGACATCTCAATTTGCAATATATTTCTATTAAGTATCATCTTGTCAATCTAAAACACCAACCAAAAGTGTGAAAGTGCTCCCTTGTCTGATTCTTCTCTATTAAAAGGACGTTGCAGTACATTTTTCTTTACTTGAAACAAGCACTTTGGACCAAATGTCACTGCACAACCAGGATTACATTTACTGCATCTCTTAAATAGCTACCAATATTTGTAAAAGATTCTTAGCCAAGCTATCAAAGTCTGAATTTAAGTCTACTATGTAAAAGTGTAAACAATATATGCTTCCTTAAATGTATGCATTTTCTATCAAATGGAATGAGTGACATGGCCTGCAGAATGATTTTTATATAATAAAAATGTGGACTTTAGACTGGGACTGTCAGTTCCTGCAAAATTATGGTAGAAAAGATTTTCAATGACCTAGTGACATTACTAAGAAATACACTGGATCTTTCCTGTCACTTTTTTTTTTAAATAGGGATATTGTTGCTACCTTTCCTGATTTTAACACTTTTTTTTACACTTTTCATTCTGAAAACCAAGTACCATGGCTCATCCATCTTTAGAGACTTTACAGAGTTCACCAATTACACCATCCAGTTCACCTTTCTTCAGCAAGCTCTGGAGATTCTGATCAATTTCAAACCTGAACAGTGATGTCCTTTTAAAAAGTGCACTCAAATGTCATCTTTGAATCAAAGATGTAAGGCACAGCTAGGAGTGCTGTCACATGGCTATGCCAGATCCTACTGCCCTCACAACTCACTGTGCTCTATGCAACCTAGTCCACAAGACTGCTCTTAATCAAAGACATCAAAGCTTACCTTTAAAGGGTCCACAAAGCAAGACCCTCAAGCTGTATGCAATATTTCATTTATGTTCCCCTAAACCTAAAGCAACTGTAAGACAACTCCAACTCCAGTGCCCATTTCCACAACCTGTCCACAGCCACAGATTCTTCAAGGGGTATAAAAAGCATGAGGATGAGACTGAAAAACAGGATTCTCTCCAGAACAGTAGTAGTCACATCCAGCTTACACATCTCTGTGTAGTCAGTACAGCCTGGTGGGAATCAAAAATAAATAAATAGTTTCTCAAACATGTGGCCACAGTTTCTAGAGTGTCCTATACAATCTTTAATAATGTCAATGGCAGAAGGAACCACACAAAATTATCTTTGGCAACTCCTGCAATCTATTCTGTGGTGATAGAAGTGCCTTGTAAAGGCCAATATCTTTTCCTTCTCATCTGTAAAAACTTTAAATTAAAAACTCTGGTGACTCTAAGAGGAAGACACGGGGATACCGACCCCTCATTATCTTAACCTTCCATTGGGTCAATGAGGCAAGCTTTGGCCAGCGTATTTGGTCTGCCTAGTGAAGCTTCCACATAAGAAAAAGTGTTCAGGAGAAGCTAGGAGACCCACGACTAAAAGTCCAGAAGTAAGCTGCACCGAAGAATATAGGGTACAAACTGAGTCCTGCTTCACAGCAGGATACAAGGCCCACAATGAAACAATGCAGCAGTAACCAGCATCTGGCCCGTCTAGATCAAACTCCCTAAAACTAGCTAAGTCTAGGTTACTTACTCCTGATATAAAGCATCAGGCCTGCAAATGCTGGGTGGGCCCCTGTAGGATCCACTGCAAGACAACTGAATGGCTGGTCTCAGAGAAACCAATTCTTGGCCTGAAGAATCCAATGCTGAAACCCAAAAAGGGACCAGTGCAGAACACAGTTCTGCACAATCAAAGCCAAAGCCAAACCACCTGATGGCAGTGTAGAATCAGCCTGAGACTGACAACACAGTCCAGTGCTAGGAAGCAGGCCCACCCAACATTGAAGTGGCTAATATAGTAAGACTTCAGTATGTAAGAAAAAGTGTCAATTTTAAAGACTGGTGTTCTGGCAGCTGTAAAGGAGAACACAATTATTTCTGTAGCCCAAATGGACATGGAGAGAAATGTGCATCACTTCAGATGCATTTTCATGCCTCTCAGAAGTCTGGGTGAGGAAAAGCATCCTGTCTCAATATATTAAAGTTTCAAGACCACCCTTCCCAGTTCTGCACTGGGAATGAATAAAAGGGTTGGAAACCACATTACTGAGGGCAAAGCAATGATCATCAAATTACAGAAGAGGCAGATAAAGCTGGAGAAGCTTACCAAGACAGCTCACAACTTTCACCGATAGGTTACCATTTACCACCGTCACTTAAATACTTGTTCTCACAGAAGGCAGCACAGCTTTACTGAAGAAAGTACAGTTTTGTACCTACCATAAATGTAGATGTTCGAAGATCCACATTGCTGCAGTCCTTACACTTGGGTAGTCCGCTGTCCTCGGTCGGCCCGAATATCAAAGTATAAGGCTGACGTCGGTCAGGGCGCATTTGACTGACGTCAGGACGTCAGGGTACAAATGCGCATGACCGGTGTCATATCCTCAGTCTTTTCTCGCCCCAGATGTCAGAAGACCCTAAAAATAAAGGTCAAAACCAAAAGACAGCAAACAACTAACCAACCACCCTTGCCCTAACTATATGTACAATATATACAATATACACAATATGTACAACCCAACCCACACAACCACCTCCAACTACAGAGGGGAAGGAGGGAGGGTAAATTGGACTGTAGCAATGTGGATCTTCGAACATCTACATTTATGGTAGGTACAAAACTGTACTATGTTCTTCATCTCGCATTGCTGCAGTCCTTACACTTGGGTAGAATCCCAAAGCAGAGGTAAGGGAGGATGGCTAACTACAAGGAAGCAGGAGCTGCCAAAATGCCCTGCAAAACAGCAGTGGCAAAACCAGCCCTGGTCTTAGAGTAAAGTGGCAGGTGATAATGCCTAGAGAAAGTATGCACAGAACTCCAAGTAGCTATATCCTTGGTTGCCACTCCCCTCAAAAAGGCTGTTGAAGTGGCAGTAGCCCTAGTGGAATGAGGCCTAATCCCAGCTGGAATCTCCTTGCCATGATGGGAATAACAGAAAGCAATGCAAAACCCAATCCACTTAGAAATAGTTTGTTTTGACACAGGCTTGCCCTGAGAACTCAAAGCAAAAGAAACAAACAACTGCTGAGACTGCCTGAACCCTTTAGTTCTGTCCAAATAATAACGCAACTGCCTGTGAACATCTAAAGTGTGCAAAATCTTTTCCCCTTTATTTTGGGGATTTGCATAAAAAGTAGGCAAATGAATAGTTTGGTTTAAAGCCACACTAGAAACCACCTTAGGCATAAAGGAAGGATTAGTACGTAATGATACCCTATCCTTATGGAAAATCAAGAAAGGCTCAACCGCCATAAGGGCCTGCAATTCAGAAACCCTTCTTGCAGAGGTAATGGCCAACAAAAAAGCAGTCTTCCATGATAAATATTTCAACTCAGCAGTAGCTGCAGGCTCAAAAGGTTGTAGAGTGAGTTTCTCCAACACAAAATTGAGATCCCAAGCAGGAGTAGGAGCTCTTCGTGGGGGTCTTATATTCTTTGCCCCTCTAAGAAATTGCTTGAACAAAGGATGAGAAAACAATGGTGGGTCGCAATCATAGTGAGCTGAAATTGCTGCAGCATGAACTTTAATAGAAGAGAAAGACAAACCTTTGTCTAGTAACTCAGTAAGATATTGAAGAGCCACACAAATTAGGCTCAGAAACATCAAAATCTTTTGCTGCACTCCAAAATAAAAATCTCTTCCATTTGTCTGCGTACACTTTCCTTGTACTAGGCCTTCTAGCTTCCAAAATAACATTCAAAACTTGCTGAGGAAGTGGAGGCCCACTATGGTTCAAAACAGAATATGCCAGGCTGGTAGGTGCAGAGAGTGAAGCTTGACATTTAGCAAATGGCTGTCCTCCTGCGACAACAGGTGTGGAATCGAAGGCAAAGGCCATGGAGGCTTCCGTACCAGACTTCTCAGTAATGGGTACCAGTGCTGTCGAGGCCAATCCGGAGCTATTAAAATCATCCTTGGCTTGTCCTGTCTGACCTTTAGAAGTACCTTTGGGAGGAGAGGCAGAGGTGGAAAGGCATACACATGGAGATTGCTCCAATTGAAAGAAAGAGCATCCACTCTCCAAGCTGTGGGATGAAACCTTTTTGTGCAAAACCTTGGCAGCTGATGCTGTAGTGGAGAAGCGAACAGATCTATGTCTGGAGTTCCCCATGACACTGTCAATTTCTGAAATACATGAGGATCCAATTTCCACTCGTGGGGATCCAGAATTCGTCTGCTCAACACATCTGCTAAGGAGTTCTGTGCTCCTGGCAGAAACCTTGCCTGAAGATTGAGCTGTAAACTGAGAGCAGTCTCCCACAAAATCATTGCTTGCCTGCATAGAGGATAAGAATGCGTTCCCCCTTGCTTGTTGATGTACCACATGACAGTTGTGTTGTCTGTTAGAATCAACACCTGTCCTGGAAGAAGTAATTCCTTGAAAGCTATTAATGCAAACTGGACTGCTAACATCTCCTTCATGTTGATATGTAGATGTTGTAGTCTGACAGGCCACTTGTTTTGTATCCACTTTCCATTTAGATGAGCTCCCCAAGCTTTGTCTGAGGCATCTGTCGTTAAAATCTGACTCGCCTCTGGCCGGGTCACAGAGAGTCCCTTGTTTAGGTGACATTCCTGAGCCCACCACAAAAATTCCTTTTGAATGCAAGGTATTATTTGAATGACAGTGTCCAGATCCTGGTAGTGCTGTGTCCATACATTTGTGAGATACCATTGTAGCTTCCTCATATGCAGTTTGGCATTGGGAAGCACCAGAATACAAGATGCCATGAACCCTAAGGCTTGAAGGACTGTCCTTGCAGTCAGCCCGGACTGATGAGATAGTTGATGGAAGTAAAGGGATAGACTCTTTTGTTTGTCCGGGGTTAAAAAGGCCATCTGGGATGCTGTATTCAGTCTCACACCCAGAAAGCACATGTCTTGAGAGGGTACTAGACTGGACTTTATTTCGTTCACAGAATACCCTAGGCATCTTAGCACTGCTATCACATATTCCAAATGATGAAGAAGCTCTTCCCTTCCTTGATCCAGAATTAGGCAGTCGTCCAAATAAGGATAGATCTGTATTCCTTTTAGTCTGAAGAAAGCTATCACTGGAGCCAGAACTTTCGTGAACACTCTGGGCGCAGTAGATAAGCCAAAGGGCAATGCAGAGAACTGATAGTGAGAAGTCCCAGCTCGAAAATGCAGATACTTTCTGCAACTTAGTCCGATAGGAACATGAAGGTAAGCCTCGAGATCCAAAGTTACCATCCAATGATCTTTGCCCAGCAGAGGTAAAAGCTGCTGCAACGTCAACATTTTGAACTTGGGAATGTCCAGATAAGTGTTGAGGATAGATAAATCCAAAATTGGTCTCCACGTGTTCCCCTTCTTTGGTACTAGGAACAGGTGAGAATAAAATCCTAGGCCCACTTCTGGCAGAGGGACCGGCTGTATGGCCCCTAGTTGGAGCAACAGAGAAACCTGTTTGTGAGCCTCTATTCTTTGTTGAGGAGGAACGTCTGGCATGCCTTTGAAAGGAGGCAAGGTATGGAAATAAAACCTGTAGCCGTGGTGTATGATATCCAATACCCATCTGTCCTGGGTAATTAAACTCCAATTTTCTTTGAAAAGTGCCAACCTTCCTCCCAAAGGTGCTGCCAGACGAGCAGGCTCTGGCAGCTGAAAAGGTAGGTCATTGGGTCTGCTTACGAAAGGACTGACCCCTGCCCTCACCCGAAGCCTGTGCAGGAAAACTCCCTGTTCGAGGCCTGAAAGAGCCCTGAGCTCTGCCCTTACCACGTCTAGATCTACCCCTAGACTGGGAATCATAAGAAGGATACGTCCACCCTTTAGTAGGCCAATTTCTACTAAACTTTGGAGGCTGGACCTGCAAAAAATCTTTAACAGTCTGCATAGACTTAGCCTTGTCTTCCATTTTCTTTAAAACTGTCTCAACAGGAGGACCAAACAACATGTCAGATTGTAAAGGAGCATCTAAAATCCTTGTTTTAACATGTTCAGACAAATTCTGATCCCTCAGCCAGGCGTGCGAAGAACTGACCCAGTGGCAGCCACCCTAGACGAGGCCTGTACAGCATCAAAACCACATTGCAAAGAATGCTTACCCACCTGTTCAGAAACATGCACTAAATCTTGCAACTCTTTACAATCAATACCTACTGCCAGAGCATCAACCTTAGACTTCAATTGTGAAAGGAGATAGTTTTGGTATTTCAACATGTGAAACTGGCAATTCAGAGCCCTCATAGCAAGAGTGGAAGAAGTATAGACTTTCTTTCCCCATCTATCCAAGGCCCTAGCCTTCTTGTCTGCAGGAACCGGATTTTTAACAACAGAAGCCTTAACACCTTTAGGCCCCTGGCTAACAGTTTCTGGGTCTGCCCTAGGACTCTTAAAAGATACTTATGAGCTTCAGGCACCCTGTAATACCTATCCGGCTTAACAGGAGCAGGAGGCAAAGAATCAGGATTAAGAGAAGCCTCTGTAAAAACATCTTCCACTACATCCAAAACAGGAGGTATAGCCAAAGGCCTATGCTGGGGTAAAAACAGAAATTCCCTAAGCCTTTTCCTGGAATCAGAGAAGTCCTGACCTTCCCACTTAAAATGCTCCCTCATGGAATGAAGAGTTTCTGAAAAAGAAAAATCCTCAGGAGGAGTAGCAGAAGGAGTAGAATCATCCACATCAGAATAAGGAGAGTACTCCTGCAAGTCTTCAGCCGAAGACGCTGAAACATCTGAAGCCTGCTCAAAACCCCCCAGCCCAGGCTCCACCCTAGGTCTCTTATCAGGAGGGGGCATAGAACCCCTAATCAAAGTAATCAAATCTTCTGCCATTTTAAGCATATGCTTCTTGGGCACAGTACCTGAAGAGCTAGGGGTAACACCAACTGAAGCTAAACCTGGCCTGCCCCTGGGAGAAGCCTTTGAAACAGAAGGAGAGGGCCTAGCCACCTTAGGAAGGGAGGGGAGTATAGTAACCTGAGAAGCCCCCTCAGCCTGACTTGTCTCCTGAGAGGCCACATCTTGCAATAATAAGGTCTCACCCTGGCAACACAAAGAAACCTCCGTTGGAGCCACCGCCACCACCCACACCTCTAAAGAACCGGCGTCCGTACAGACGGTTCTTCTAGCCTAGGCTTAGCTGCCTTGTCCTTGCGCTTCTTCGAAGAAGGCGCCGGAGCATCCGACGGCATTTTATAGTTGCACCGCTTCCCAAAGAGTAACCTTGCACAATCCAACCTTCTCTTTATAGTGCGTTTATTAAATCTAGCACAAGAGCGACAGCCAACAACGTCGTGCTCAGGCCCTAAGCAAGGAATACACAAAGTATGATAATCTCTATGCGGTATCTGTTTCCCACAAGAAATGCAATTATTGACTTTCTGACATCCGGTAAATGACTGAGGCAAGAAAAAACTAAAATATTCCCCAACGGGGTACTTGGGCAACTTTGAACTCGGTCTGAAACTTCTAAATCGAAAAATCTCAGAACGCCAACCGGCACTTGCAATGCTGCTTCTGCATCGGACCATGCGGCAAAAAAGACTGAGGATATGACGCCGGTCATGCGCATTTGTACCCTGACGTCCGTCAAATGCGCCCTGACCGACGTCAGCCTTATACTTTGATATTCGGGCCGACCGAGGACAGCGGACTACCCAAGTGTAAGGACTGCAGCAATGTGAGATGAAGAACATCTAGCCAGGGTCCCAAAGGAGAAGACCTCTTTTCACATATTTAGAATTACCACAAATAGCAACTAAGGTATGCCTGAAAATTGACCTTTAACTTCAAGTTCTAACAAAGTTTGAAGCTGCTTACTTTGCATCCTTATACTAGCCTCAAACTTTTCATAAGGCTCAGATTCATTCGGAGGACCTACACAACACACATTTGTTATGACTGCTAGTGTTGGAAATTTGCTTGTCACAGTTACATTTATTAGCAATTTTAACCATAATAGTTAAATTTGACCAAAGCACAACTAATAAACAGATAACACCTCCAAAATGAAACCAGCTTCAAATCAGGAACCACAACACAAAGTCACAGCAAACAAATTACTTTTATTGAGCGCTTTCATCGGTATATAACCACTGACTTCAGAATAAATATCAATTACATCAAAGCATTTTTATAAGCAGTCAAGATAAATCACATGGCATAGTCCCCCAATCAAAAAAAAAAACATTAATAAATCCCAATCATTTAAAATTCCTAAAATACTACTACTATTAAATAAAACACAACCAAGAAAGTGAACATATGTGAAAATAACATCAAATAATGTAAGAACACAATTTTAAATAGCTATTAATACCAATACTATCATTTAAACTGGGTGGAACTTGGGCATTTAGTTTTATCTGTCAACAGAACTCTTTAAACTCAAGTGCATCTGCCCAAGATTCATCATGTACATCTTTCTTTACACCTTCCACAATCACAAACTTAAAATTGTGAAAGGGACATTTCATTAAGTGCCAATATAGTGCATTATTAGTATTTCTATTTCTAATATCTCTCATATGTTCATAAATTCTTTCCTTGATTTTCCTCCGTTTTCCTGGTACTTGCGTATTACCGCAACCAGATTGTTAACGGCAATACCAGTTGCTTAACGATTATGAAATACAGTCAGTATAGTTGTACAAATGTTGTCTAATGTGGGTCCTTGTAGCACAACACTCTTTGGGTACTTCTATTTTTTTAGGTTTTTTTAAACGCATCTTCAAATAATCCAAAGCCTGTGTTGTACAATACTGCCAGCATTTCTGTTATTTGAAGCCCGCCTGCTGCATGTTTCTTTGTCGTTTAATTGGTTTACCGTCAGTTGTACAACCCAGGTTTTGAATTATTTGAAGACGCATTTAAAAAAAAAAAAAAAAAAAAAAGGAAAACATACTGCTTGGCTTTCTGTCTGCACTTTACTGTCAGCATTTCTGTTATTTTAAGTCTGCATGCCAAGAAGGCAAGGAATGCAGTTCAGGGCGACAGCAGCCATGGTAAGTCAGGCATGCGTCTGTAAGGCACGCAAAACAGGAAAAGGATTTCTGAAAATGTTCATGTTTGTAAAAGTAATTTAAACTTTTTTGGCAGTACTAACAACTTAAAATGACAGTTTCAACTATCACATGCAGCCGTATCTGTGCAGGTATGCACTTTTCGCAACCGAGAAAATCTGGTTGCGATAATACGCAAGTACCGTTTTCCCTATATAAAAAACATAACAGTCAGAACATACAGAAGCATAAAAAACCCCTGCAGAGTTGCAGGTAAAAAAAATCCATTCAGTCTGATAGTAATGTGGTTAATATTTATTTTCTCAGTATGCAAAACAAAAGTACAGTTTTGTACCTACCATAAATGTAGATGTCCGATAGGTATGCATCGGCAGTCCTTACATATGGGTTGTCCTGCCTCAGGCAGCCCTTCGGTCGGCCGGATTCCAAAGTCTGGGTCCGGCATCAGCTGATGTCACCCTCTCCCCGACGTCAGAGCGCCCGGGGTATAAAAGAGTCAGCCGACGCCATCTTCCTCAGTTTTTCTTGCCCCAGATGCCAGGTGCCCTCTAAGGAAGGCTAAATTTGGAGAGATGCAAAAAATTCCAAACATGCACAGTAATATAAAACAAATACACCATAATAGATAACCCCAGCTAGCTATAAGAGGGATAAGTACCCAGGAAATACCACAGAGGGGAAAGGAGGGAGGGTAAACCTGACTGCAGATGCATACCTATCGGACATCTACATTTATGGTAGGTACAAAACTGTACCATGTCCTTCAAGGATGCATCTGCAGTCCTTACATACGAGTAGAATACCATAGCCAAGCTGGGGGTGGTAGGATCTAAGAAAGGAATGGTGTAGCTAAAATGCCCTGCAGGACTGCCGTAGCAAAGCCTGCTCTGGATCTGGAATATAAGGGTAAGTTGTAATTCTTGGAAAATGTATGCACAGAGCTCCATGTAGCAGCTTCTAAAATGTCCTTGGTAGCCACCCCTCTTAAGAAGGCTGTGGAGGTGGCTGTGGCTCTGGTGGAATGAGGTCTAATGTTAGCTGGCACGGTTTTGCCATGAAAAGAGTAACAGAATCGAATGCAATTCCCTATCCATTTTGAAATTGTCTGTTTGGAAATTGCTTTTCCTTGTACACCAGCAGCATATGCTACAAACAGCTGGTCAGATTTACTGTAAGTCTTAGTTCTGTCCAAGTAGTAGCGCAACTGTCTGTGAATGTCCAGGGTATGCAGAAGTTTCTCCCCTTTGTTTTGTGGATTTGGAAAGAAGGTAGGCAGGTGAATAGCTTGGTTCAGTGAGACCCTGGATACCACCTTTGGCATGAATGAAGGATTGGTTCTCAGTGAAACTCTGTCCTGATGAAAAATAAGAAATGGTTGTACTGCCATGAGGGTCTGCAACTCAGATACTCTTCTTGCTGAGGTTATGGCCAGAAGGAAGACAGTCTTCCAAGACAGGAACTGTAGTTCTGAAGATGCTGCTGGTTCAAAGGGAGGTAGAGTTAATTTTTCCAACATGAAGTTAAGATCCCATGAAGGCACTGGTGGTTTCCTTGGAGGATGGATGTTTTTAACTCCCCTTAGAAACTGCCCTAGGAGAGGATGAGAAAAGACAGGTGGATCAGTACTGTATTCTGCTGAAATTGCTGAAGCATGAATTTTTATGGAAGAGTAAGAAAGGCCATTGTGGAGCATTTCTGCCAAGTATTCCAGGATATGTGCCAAGTTCATCACTGTCGCATCTAGGCCCTTTGTGGTGTTCCAAGTGCGAAATCTTTTCCATTTTGCTGAATATGCCTTTCTTGTGGAAGGCCGGCAAGCTTCCATGATGATGTCCTTCACTGTCTTGGATAGCTTATCCTGATGAGGAGTCAAGGTATTCTCCAGGCTGTCAGCTGCAAGGTTTTCAGGCTGGAGTGCAGAGTTTTGTAATTGTGTTGTGTCAGGAGAAGTGGCCATTGTGGTAGAGGCCAAGGTTTCATGCGTGACATGCTACTTAACAGTGGGTACCCAGTGTTGTCTGGGCCAGTCTGGAGCTATCAGAATCACTTTGGGCTGCTCTGTCCTGATCTTCAGTAAGACCTTGGTCATTAATGGAAGAGGTGGGAATGCATACACTGTTAGAGTATTCCAGCTGAAAGAGAGGGAGTCCACTTTCCATGCTTGTGGGTGGTATGTCCTTGAGTAGAATTTCTTCAGCTGATGGTTGTGGTGGGAGGCAAAAGGATCTATGTCCGGCCTCCCCCATGATTGTGTTATCTGAAGGAAGATGTCTGGGTGCAACATCCATTCGTGTGGATCCATGATATTTCTGCTTAGGCTGTCCGCCAGTATATTGTCTTTTCCTGGTACAAACTGGGATTGCAGCTCTATATTGAGTTTTAGGGAAAGTTCCCAAAGATTCATTGCCAGCCTGCAAAGAGGGTAGGAATGGGTACCTCCTTGCTTGTTTATGTACCACATAACTGTGGTATTGTCTGTCCTTATTAGCAGGTGTCCTTGATGCAGAAAATGTTTGAAGGCCTCGATTGCATGCATCGCCACCAGTATTTCCTTTTGGTTTATGTGCATGCGCAATTCTTTCTGTGACCATAGTCCTTGGATGCATCTGCCCTCCATGTGTGCTCCCCATCCATGGTCTAAAGCGTCCGTTGTAATGGTTTGGCTGATTATTGGTTTGCTGAAGGGCAGACCCCTGTTTGACTGGCTTGCTTGAGCCCACCACAGAAATTCCTTTTGAAGGCATGGAATGAGTGGTATCAAAGCTTCTAGGCTGCGACTGTGCTGGCACCATAAACTCCTTAGGTACCATTGTAGTTTCCTCATATGTAGCCCTGCTTGTGGAATCAGAAGAATGCAAGATGCCATGTAACCCAGGGCCTGCAGGATTTTCCTTGCAGTCAGCTGAGTTTGTTTTGTCAGATTTTCGAAATAATCCGGTAGTTGTCTTTGTTTTTCTTCCGTGAGAAAAGCCATTTGGGTGGTTGTATCTAGTTTCGCACCCAGAAAAATTATCCTTTGGGATGGAACAAGTCTTGATTTGTGAATGTTCACTGTATATCCCAAAGCCTGAAGTAGGCGGATGGCATAATTCGTGTTTTAACAAAGTTTGTTGGCTGTCCGCTTGTATAAGGCAGTCATCCAGATATGGGTATATTTGAATCCCCTGAAGTCTGCAGTGTGCAATTACTGATGCCAGGCATTTTGTGAATACTCTGGGCGCAGTAGATAAGCCAAAGGGCAATGCTGAGAATGGATAATGCTCTGAACCTGCAAGAAATCTGAGGTCTTCTGCAACTTTGTCTGATAGGGACATGCAGGTATGCCTCCTTGAGGTCTAGAGTTACCAGCCAAGACCCCTTGCCCAGCATGGGAAGGAGTTGCTGTAGGGTCAGCATTTTGAATTTTGGCACAATGAGAGAAGTATTCAGTGCAGACAAGTCGAGAATAGGCCTCCATTGTTTTTCTTTTCTTGGGACAAGGAATAGTCTGGAATAAAATCCTTGGCCTTGTTCTATGAGAGGAACCTTTTCTATAGCTTTCATTTGCAATAGGTTGGAAATTTGTTTTAAAGCCTCTGCCCTTTGATTCTGCGGCAGGTTTGGCATGCCTTTTCTTTTTGGTAATGTATGAAAATGGAACCTGTATCCTTTGTCTATTATTTGCAGTGTCCATTTGTCCCTTGTAATACTGTGCCAATTTCTTGAGAATAAAGATAGCTTTCCGCCCAAAGGTGCTTCCAATTGAGCCCTGGTTGGCGGCGTCAAGGTAAAGTCATTGAGTTTGTCCTTGTGGAGCAGTTGTAGGTCCTGCACTACCTCTCTGGTTAGGAGGCTGCCATTGACGTCCTCTGTAGGAGCCTCTAGCTTGCCCTCTACCTCTGGCACGCCTGTTCTTGCCTCTTTGAAATCTCTCTGTGTCTGGAAAGGACCAATTTCTGCTGAATCTTGGTGGTTGGACCTGGAGAAAATCTTTGACTGTCTGTACAGATTTAGCCTTTTCCTCAAATTTCTTTAAGACCTCCTGAGCAGTGGAGCCAAATAACTTTTGCTTTTCCAGTGGCGCATCCAGAAGCTTTGCTTTAACATGATCTGGCAGAGTTTGTTCCTTCAGCGAAGCTTGCCTACGTATGACTGCACCTGTCATTGCTGACCTACATGAAGCTTCCAATGCATCATAACCACACTGCAAGAAATGGTTGCTAACCTGTTGGGAGTTATGTACCAGATCCTGAAGTGACTTGCGATCTAGAGGTTCAGGTGAAGACAGTTTTTTTATGCAATTCATCTAACAAATATTCTTGGTACTGTATCATATGGAACTGACAATTCAATGCCCTCATAGAAAGAGTGGAAGTATACACTTTTTTACCCCATCTCTCTAAAGCCCTGGACTCCCTTTCAGAGGGGAGAGGATTTTTTGTAGTGGCAGATGCAACCCCTTTAGGGCCCTGGGAAATAGTTTCAGGGTCAGCAGAGTGGGCCTTGTAAAGGAAATGATGCGAGTCCGGGACCCTGTAGTACCTATCGGGTTTGACAGGAGCCGGAGGAAGGGAGTCAGGGGTAATGCTAGACTCAGAGTACACATCATCAATGACATTCAAAACAGGAGGAATAGCCAAAGGTCTATGCTGAGGTAAATGCAAAAAAGTCCTTAATTTCTTCCTGGAATCAGAGAATTCCTGGCCCTGCCATTTAAAATGCTCTCTCATGGAGTGAAGGGTCTCCCCAAAGGACAGCTCTTCAGGAGGGGAGGCAGAGGGAATAGATTCCTCTGCATCAGAATCCTCGTAGGCCGTAAAGGCCTCCTCCTGGTAGTCTGAAAGAGCAGAGCCATCTGAGGCCTCAGAGGACTGGGGATCAGTGGGCTCAACCCTGGGCCTTTTGTCTAGAAGAGGTTGAGAGCCCCTGTCCGGATGTGGCTGAGAGCCCCTAATTAACGAAATAAGGTCCCCAGCTAAACTTAAAATCTGTGAACCTATAGTGGATCCCTGAGGAATAGCCTTGGGAGGCAGAGATTTTGGCTGTTTAGCAGCTTTAGCCCTTGTGAATGCCTTTATGGACATGGATGCAGGAGGCCTGGCTGCTCCACGTGCTGGCGTAGTTTTGTCTAGAGAAATGGTGTCGGATGTTTCCGGAACACCGGTTTCTGAGGGAAATTCTATAACCGACTCAGAAGAGGCCTCCGGGGCCGAGGTTGTCGGTTGTGGGGTTTCGACGGTCGGAAGTACCAAGGACTCTATTTCAGCCGAGACCGAGACACTCGCGGTAGGCCTAGGGGTGGTTTCAGCTGAAACCACGGTCCGCGTGTGTCGGTCCTTGTCCTCCCGTTTTTTGGTTAAATGAGAAGTCGGACACTCCGACGGCATATTGTAACAGTAACTAGCCCCAAAAAATTCCTCTGCAAACTCCGCCCGCTGCCTAAGAGTGCGTCGGTTGAAGGAGGCACAGGCTGTACAAGCAGAGATGTCGTGGTCTGGGCCTAGGCAGGGGAGGCAGTAAGAAAGGAAATCCTTATAAGGTATTTGTTTCCCACAAGTTAAGCAATTATTAACTTTAAGCGTTTGATCTGACATCGGCTGAGGCAAGAAAGAGTCCCCAACGGGGTACTTAGCTTTTGAAGTCTTCGGTAGCTGAAGTTACAGGAGCTGGCCGACCGGCACTTGCGAACTGCTTCTGCTTCGGGCACCACGCGGCAAGAAAGACTGAGGAAGATGGCGTCGGCTGACGCTTTTATACCCCGGGCGCTCTGACGTCGGGGAGAGGGCGACATCAGCCGACGCCAGACCCAGACTTTGGAATCCGGCCGACTGAAGGGCTGCCTGAGGCAGGACAACCCATATGTAAGGACTGCAGATGCATCCTTGAAGGACATCATTGTGAACAAAATCCACAATGCCCAGTACCCACCCTTTTGCTAACCGGGTAACTTCTATCAGATTCTAGAATGTTTTTAATGGAGGAACCTCTCCTAAAAACTATCCTAACTTAGTAAACAAGCCCTCTTGGCTACAAAAAATCTGCCAATTCTTATACAGAATATTGTAAATACTGTGTCAATAGAAAAATATTTAACAAACTGTAGCTGTTCGATTGCATATTGATACAAGTAGAAAGACCAACATTTTGTGCTAATCGTCCCTCAGAATAGTTTAAAAGGGGACTAAAGTCACCGTTCATTCTCTTACTTATCACCTCACTTTTAATTCTTTCTATAAGAGCCAAGGGATATTCCCTTGATTTAAACATCTCAAAAGGTATCACATTGTACAAGAAATTCCCTGTCATTGGTCACCATTCGTACAATTCTGACAAACTGGCCTTTCACGATGCCCTTTTTAACATGTTCAGTATGACTGCTGTAAAAATGCAGCAGGCTGCTGCAGTATGTAGGTTTTCTATAGATGTTACTCCGATACTGCTTGAGTTCTACATCTTTTATAATTTCCACATCTAAATAATTAATAGTCACATCACTATATGGTGTGTGAATTTTAAGAGAGATAGTATTGTTTATATATAACAAAAACATTTGAATATCTAAATGATCACCATTGCATACAAAAAAACAAATTGTCCAGATATCGCAAATAAAGATCCCAACAACCTTTAAAAGGGGAATTAGAGAAACTTCCTTTCCCACATTAACAATGTTCGTAAAAAATCTGAGCACAAATGGCCACCATAGCAACACCTGTTTTTTGAACAAAGTATTGCCCTTCAAAATACACAATTGTTTTTTAATATACTTTCCATAAAAAACATGGAAAAACATCCACTTGCACATTACTGAAAGTGAGCAAACAAGAATTCCTAAAACCATTCTATTCCCAAATCGTGGGGGATTACATTGAATAAATTCCCCACATCCACTGTAAGAAAAATAGTATTGCCAGAAAATTCTAGACAATTAAGCTTTCAAAAAATGCCAGGAGTAAATACAAATATGATCTTCACTTTTCAAAATATCTTTCAAAAGAATATCAATACATTTCCCCAAGACATGTGTCTTAGAGCCAAGTGCGTTGACAACAGGTCTCATTGGGGGGGGGGGGGGGGTCTTGGGTGCTCTTATGGATCTTCGGAATCCCGAAGATACTAGGCACTTTGGGGTATTTAGTGTGGAGAAACTCAGCAATATCATGGTCTATTTTGGGCCTGGTTCTCCATGTCTTAACATTAAATCAAGCTTGTAATAAGAAATTCATCATGTTTAAAGACACCTCTTCATAAAAAGAGCATTCAAGCAAAAAGACATTAATTCTATTAATACAATCATGTTTTGACATAACTACCCACCTCCCTTGTCAGGCTTCATGACTCAAGTTCTTGTCTTTACCAAATTTAACTAACAATTGCCTTTAACTCACAGATAGATTGTCAACAAAATGGTCAGTTTTACCTGCCAAAAACTTTCTAAAATCAAAATCACAGTTTCAAAAAATAAAACAGTTGGTTATTGGTGGGTTACATAGGCTTTTTTTATGAAACAAACTAGCAGATTCAAAAACTTCAGCATCATTAAAAAGCAGTTTAAAATTAAAATTCCTAACATATAACTTTATATCAATAAGGTCCACAATATTTGGCCGTTTTGGTGGTACAAAATTAAAGACCTTACTGAAGAATTCAGCAACACTACTATCGAACGTTAGTGCTGTAAAATTATGAACTTAAGTCACCTTTTTATTTGAAATGCAAGTAGGATAATCTGAAATGCCAGTATCAAAAGGCCTTACAACCATGCCACCAAAATTTAATTCCACAGATTGTTCGGTTTCCTCAGAACATAAGTTCGATTGGATTGTCCAGTCCCTTCTGTTGTTGTTCCAATAAGTTCTGTAATTCACAGTCCTGGCCTGGTTCTATATCCTCTCTGATCTTCTCAAATGTTCCCACTCCAAGGGGCCTGATTGATTGTATATTCAGATGTTTCTTCAATGTCGGTAATTAGCTCGTTCCTTACTTTGGGAGCCAATAGCATAATCTGTATAGAAGAAAGGGGAGGCTTTGGGAAGGCAGATTCATCTTAATCGCATTTCAAATAAAAAAGGTGACGTTTACGTCTATAATTTTACAGCACTAACATTCGATAGTAGTATTGCTCAATTATTCAGTAAGGGCTTGAATTTTGTACCAGCAAAACATTCAAACATTATGGACCTTATTATTGATTTAAAGTTATACGTTAGGAATTTGAATTTTAAACTTTCTTAAATTTCTTGTACAATGTGATATTCTTTTACAGGGAATATCCCTTGGCTATCGAAAGAATTAAAAGTGAGGTGAAGTAATTGAATCAACGGCGACTTTAGTCCCCTTTTAAACCATTCTGAGGGACGATTAACACAAAAATCTTGGCCTTTCTACTTGTATCAATATGCAATCGAACAGCTATGAATTTTTCTACTGACAGAGTATTTACAATATTCTGTGTTAGAATTGGCAGATTTTTTTGTGGCCAAGAGGACTTGTTTACTAAGTTAGGGTGCAAACCACGAATAGTTTTGAGAGAGGTTCCTCCATCAAAAACATTCTAGAATCTGTTGATAGAAATTACCGGGTTAGCAAAAGGGTGGGTAACTGGGCGTTATGGACTTTGTTCACAATGTTCTTTTGTTTTGTGTACTGAGAAAATAAATATTAAGCACATTGCTATCAGACCGAATGGATTTTTTTACCTGCAACTCTGCAGTGGTTGTTTATGCTGCTGTATGTTCCGACTCTTATGGTTTTTATATAGAGAAAAGAGAGAAAGGAAAGACTTTATGAACATATGAGAGATATTAGAAATAAAAATACTAATAATGCACTATATAGGCACTTAGTGAAATGTCCCACTCACAATTTTAAGTTTGTGACTGTGGAAGATGTAAAGAAAGATGTACGTGGTGGACCTTGGGCAGATACACGAGTTTAAAGAGCTCTGTTGGCAGATAAACACAATGCCCAAGTTCCACCCGGTTTAAATTATAGTATTAGTATTAATAGCTATTTAAAATTGAGTTCTTACATTATTTGATGTTATTTTTACATATGTTCACTTTCTTGGCTGTGTATTATTAATATTAGTATTTTAGGAATTTTAAATGATTGGGATTGATGAGATTTTTTTTGATGGGGAGTATGTCATCTGATTCGTCTTGACTGCTTATATAAATGCTTTGATGTAATTGGTATTTATTCTGAAGTCGTCAGTGGTTATATACAGACGAAAGTGCTCAATAAAAGTAATTTGCCATGACTTTGTGTGGTGGTTCCTGCTTGAAGTTAATTTCATTTTGGAAGTATCTCCGGTTCCTGGTTAAGAAAAGCAGATAACACACAGAAGACGTCCCAATTGCAGCAAAGTCTCAAAATGTGAATAAAGCCTAAAATAGAGTGGTGAACAAGATTGCAAACCTGTACTCAAAACACTGTAGTAAAGGAAATGAAAATCAGGATTTTCCTGAGAATCTAGTCCAAGGCCATTTGGCATCCACAGAAAGCATTTACCAGCAGAAGAAACTGGAGAACACGGGCGAGAGAAGCAGAATTCCATGGGAAAGGGGGAGGGTGCAAAGATAGCCTCAGAAAAGTACAGTTTTGTACCTACCATAAATGTAGATGTTCGAAGATCCACATTGCTGCAGTCCTAACACTTGGGTAGTCCGCTGTCCCTCGGTCAGCCCGAATATCAGAGTATAAGGCTGACGTCGGTCAAGGCGCATTTGACTGACATCAGAACGTCAGGGTACAAATGCGCATGACCGACGTCATATCCTCAGTCTTTTCTTGCCCCAGATGTCAGAAGACTCTAAAAAGAAAGGTCCAAACCCAAAAATAACAACTAAACAACCAACCAGCCTAATACCAAAAATATGTACAATACACACAATATATACACAATATACACAATATACCTCAGATGGATAACTCAACCCACACAACCACCTCAAACTACAGAGGGGAAGGAGGGAGGGTAAATTGGACTGCAGCAATGTGGATCTTCGAACATCTACATTTATGGTAGGTACAAAACTGTACTATGTTCTTCATCTCACATTGCTGCAGTCCTAACACTTGGGTAGAATCCCAAAGCAGAGGTAAGGGAGGATGGCTAAATTATATAGAAGCAGGAGCTGCCAAAATGCCCTGCAACACAGCAGTGGCAAAACCAGCCCTGGATCTAGAGTACAGTGGAAGGTGGTAATGCCTAGAAAAGGTATGCACTGAACTCCAAGTGGCTGCCTCCAAAATATCCTTAGTTGCCACTCCCCTCAAAAAAGCTGTTGAAGTGGCAGTAGCCCTAGTGGAATGAGGCCTAATCCCAGCTGGAATCTCTTTGCCATGATGGGAATAACAGAAAGCAATGCAAAATCCAATCCACTTAGAAATAGTTTGTTTTGACACGGGCTTGCCCTGAGAGCACAAAGCAAAAGAAACCAATAACTGCTGAGATTGTCTGAACCCTTTAGTTCTGTCCAAATAATATCGCAACTGCCTGTGTACATCTAAAGTGTGCAAAATCTTTTCCCCTTTATTTTGGGGATTTGCATAAAAAGTAGGCAAATGAATAGTTTGGTTTAAAGCCACACTAGAAACCACTTTAGGCATAAAGGAAGGATTAGTACGAAAGATACCCTGTCCTTATGAAAATTAAGAAAGGCTCAACTGCCATAAGGGCCTGCAATTCAGAAACCCTTCTTGCAGAGGTAATGGCCAACAAAAAAGCAGTTTTCCATGACAAATATTTCAACTCAGCAGTAGCTGCAGGCTGAAAAGGCTGTAGAGTGAGTTTCTCCAACACAAAATTGAGATCCCAAGCAGGAGTAGGAGCTCTTCGTGGGGGTCTTATATTCTTTGCCCCTCTAAGAAATTGCTTGAACAAAGGATGAGAAAACAATGGTGGGTCACAGTCATAGTGAGCTGAAATTGCTGCAGCATGAATCTTAATAGAAGAGAAGGACAAACCTTTGTCCAATAACTCAGTAAGATATTGAAGAGCCACACTTAAATTAGGCTCAGAAACATCCAAATCCTTAGCTGCACTCCAAAACAAAAATCTCTTCCATTTATCTGCGTACACTTTCCTTGTACTAGGCCTTCTAGCTTCCAAAATCACATTCAAAACTTGTTGTGGAAGTTGAGACCCTCTATGGTTTAAAACAGAATATGCCAGGCTGTTAGATGAAGAGAGTGAAGTTTGACATTGAGCAGATGGCTGTCCTCCTGGGACAACAGATGTGGAATCAAAGGCAAAGGCCATGGAGGCTTCCGTACTAGACTTTTCAGTAATGGGTACCAGTGCTGTCGAGGCCAATCTGGAGCTATCAAAATCATCCTTGGCTTGTCCTGTCTGACCTTCAGAAGTACCTTTGGGAGGAGAGGCAGCGGTGGAAAGGCATACACATGAAGATTTTTCCAACTGAAAGAAAGAGCATCCACTTTCCAAGCTGTGGGATGAAACCTCTTCGTGCAAAACTTTGGCAGCTGGTGGTTTAGTGGAGAAGCGAACAGATCTATATCTGGAGTTCCCCAGGACACTGTCAATTTCTGAAATACATGAAGATCCAGTTTCCACTCGTGGGGATCCATGATTTGTCTGCTTAACACATCTGCTAAGGAGTTCTGTGCTCCCGGCAGAAACCTTGCTTGAAGACTTAGTTGTAAACTGAGAGCAGTCTCCCACAAAATCATTGCTTGCCTGCATAGAGGATAAGAATGTGTTCCCCCTTGCTTGTTGATGTACCACATGACAGTTGTGTTGTCTGTTAGAATCAACACCTGTCCTGGAAGAAGTAAATCCTTGAAAGCTATTAATGCAAACTGGACTGCTAACATCTCCTTCAAATTGATATGTAGATGCAGTAGTCTGACAGGCCACTTGTCTTGTATCCACTTTCCGTTTAGATGAGCTCCCCAAGCTTTGTCTGAGGCATCTGTTGTTAGAATCTGACTCGCCTCTGGCCGGGTCACAGAGAGTCCCTTGTTTAGGTGACATTCCTGAGCCCACCACAAAAATTCCTTTTGAATGCAAGGTATTATTTGAATGACAGTGTCCAGATCCTGGCAGTGCTGTGTCCATACATTTTTGAGATACCATTGCAACTTCCTCATATGCAGTTTGGCATTGGGAAGCACCAGAATACAAGATGCCATGAACCCTAAGGCTTGAAGGACTGTCCTTGCAGTCAGCCCGGACTGAAGAGAAAGATGATGGAAGCAAAGGGAAAGATTCTTTTGCTTGTCCGGGGTTAGAAAGGCCATCTGGGATGCTGTATTCAGTCTTACACCCAGAAAGCACATGTCTTGAGAGGGTACTAGACTGGACTTTATTTCATTCACAGAATACCCCAGGCATCTTAGCACTGCTATCACATATTCCAAATGACGAAGAAGCTCTTCCTTTCCTTGAGCCAGAATCAGGCAATCGTCCAAATAAGGATAGATTTGTATTCCTTTTAGCCTGAAGAAAGCTATCACTGGAGCCAGAACTTTTGTAAATACTCTGGGCGCAGTAGATAAGCCAAAGGGCAATGCAGAGAACTGATAGTGAGAAGTCCCAGTCCGAAAACGCAGATATTTCCTGCAACTTAGTCTGATAGGAACATGAAGGTAAGCCTCCTTGAGATCCAAAGTTACCATCCAGTGATCCTTGCCCAGCAGAGGTAAAAGTTGTTGTAACGTCAACATTTTGAATTTGGGAATGTCCAGATAAGTGTTGAGGATAGACAAATCCAAAATTGGTCTCCACGTGTTCCCCTTTTTTGGTACAAGGAACAGGCGAGAATAAAATCCTAGGCCCCTTTCTGGCATAGGAACCGGCTGTATGGCCCCTATTCGGAGTAAGGAGGAATGTCTGGCATGCCTTTGAAAGGAGGCAAGGTATGGAAATAAAACCTGTAACCGTGATGTATGATATCCAACACCCATCTGTCTTGGGTAATCAAACTCCAATTTTCTTTGAAAAGTGCCAACCTTCCTCCCAAAGGTGCTGCCAGGCGAGAAGGTTCTGGCAGCTGAAAAGGTAGGTCATTGGGTCTGTTTACGAAAGGACTGACCCCTGCCCTCACCCGAAGACTGTGCAGGAGAACCCCCAGTTCTAGGCCTGAAAGAGCCCTGACCTCTGCTCCTGCCACGTCTAGATCTACCCCTAGACTGGGAATCATAAGAAGGATACGTCCACTCCTTAGTAGGCCAATTTCTACTAAACTTTGGAGGCTGAACCTGCAAAAAATCTTTTACAGTCTGCATAGACTTAGCCTTGTCTTCCATTTTCTTTAAAACTGCTTCAACAGGAGAACCAAACAAGACATCAGATTGCAAAGGGGCATCCAAAATCCTAGTTTTAACATGGTCAGATAAATTTTGATCCCTCAGCCAGGCATGCCTGCAAAGAACTGACCCAGTGGCAGCCACCCTAGAGGAGGCCTGTACAGCATCAAAACCACATTGCAAAGAATGTTTACCCACCTGTTCAGAAACATGCACTAAATCCTGTAACTCTTTACAATCAATACCTTCCGCCAGAGCATCAACCTTAGATTTCAACTGTGAAAGGAGATAATTTTGATATTTTAACATGTGAAACTGGCAATTCAAAGCTCTCATGGCTAGAGTGGAAGAAGTATAAACTTTCTTTCCCCATCTATCCAAGGCCCTGGCCTCTTTATCTGCAGGAACCGGATTCTTGACAACAGAAGCCTTAACACCCTTAGGCCCCTGGCTAACAGTTTCAGGGTCTGCCCTAGGACTCCTAAAAAGACACTTATGAGCTTCAGGCACCCTGTAATACCTATCTGGTTTAACAGGAGCAGGAGGCAAAGAATCAGGATTAAGAGAAGCCTCTGCAAACACATCATCCACCACATTCAAAACAGGAGGTATAGCCAAAGGCCTATGCTGGGGTAAAAACAAAAATTCCCTAAGCCTTTTCCTGGAGTCAGAGAAGTCCTGACCTTCCCATTTAAAGTGCTCTCTCATGGAGTGAAGGGTCTCTGAAAAAGAAAAATCCTCAGGAGGAGAAGCAGAAGGAGTAGAATCATCCACATCAGAATCAGAATAATGAGAATACTCCTGCAAGTCTTCAGCCGAAGACTCAGACACATCCGAAGCCTGCTCATAATCCCCCAACACTGGCTCCATCCTAGGCCTTTTATCAGGAGGGGGCATAGAGCCTCTAATTAAAGTAATTAAATCTTCTGCCATTTTAAGCATGTGCTTCTTGGGCACAGAACCTGAAGAACTAGGAGTGACACCCACAGTAGCTAAACTAGACCTGCCTCTAGGAGAAGCCTTGGAAGCAGAAAGAGAGGGCCTAGACACCTTAGGAAGGGAGGGGAGTAAAGTAACCTGAGAAGCCCCTATAGCCTTACCTGCCTCCTGGGAGGCCACATCCTGTAAAATCAAAGTTTCTCCCTGGGACTCCAGAGAGGCCTCCGTCGGAACCACCGGTTCCCCTGACGCCTCTAAAGAACCGGCGTCCGGTTCGGACGACTCCTCTAACCTAGGTTTAACTGCCTTGTCCTTGCGCTTCTTTGAGGAAGCCGGCGCCGGAGCATCCGACGGCATATTGTAATTGCACCGCTTCCCAAAGACCAACCTGGCACAATCCAATCTTCGCTTTATAGTGCGTTTATTAAACCTAGCACAAAAGCGACACCCAACAACGTCGTGCTCAGGTCCCAAACAAGGTATACACAAATTATGGTAGTCCCTATGCGGAATCCGTTTCCCACAAGAAATACAGTTATTCACTTTTTCTGACATCCGGTAAACCACTGAGGCAAGAAAAAAACAAAATATTCCCCAACGGGGTACTTAACCAACTCTGACTTCGGTCTGAAACTCCGAATTCGAAAAATTTCAGAACGCCGAACGGCACTTGCAACACTGCTTCTGCATCTGACCATGCGGCAAAAAAGACTGAGGATATGACGTCGGTCATGCGCATTTGTACCCTGACGTTCTGATGTCAGTCAAATGCGCCTTGACCGACGTCAGCCTTATACTCTGATATTCGGGCCGACCGAGGGACAGCGGACTACCCAAGTGTTAGGACTGCAGCAATGTGAGATGAAGAACATCGTATCTGTCTTGGAGAATGTGCAACAAGCTATAGCTGAAAGGTTAATAAAACTGATTAGGTTGATCAATAGGTTTAGCTATGCTGTTAGTTACCCTGGGAATAATCAGAAGGTTGTTCCCAATATCAACATTAACATCTAATAAAGAAAGTACAGTTGTGTACACTTACCATAAATGTAGATGTTAATGTTAGAGTGTATTCCCTGTTGCAGTCATTACATTTGGGTTATCCTGCTGGCAAGTTGCCCTCAGTCGGCCTGAACTCTAAAGTCCTGGGTCCTGCGTTGGTTGCAGTCGCCTCTTCCCTGACACCAGGTCGTCAGGGGTATAAAAGATGCAGCCGACGCCATTTTATTCATTCAGTTTTTCTTGCCCCAGATGTCAGGTGCCCCCAAAAAGGGAGGCTAAATTTATGTAAATACAACATACATGCACCAGAAATAAGCTTTACCTTCATCTATAAGCAAATACACCACCTAGGTTGTATAGATTAGAGAACTAAGATAAGTTCCAGCAAAAATAAGGGGATGGCGGGTAACCTGGACTGCAACAGTCAATACACTCGAACATGTACATTTAGTGTACACAACTGTACTATGTTCTTCGTGTTTCACTGTTGCAGTCATTACATTTGGATTGAGTCCCAAAGCTATGGTTGGGGGGCTGGAGCTAAACAGCATTAGGAGCAGCTATGACGCCTTGCAGAACTGCAGTGGCAAAGCCTTACCTGGATTTAGAGTAAAGAGGCAGATTGTAATGTTTTGTAAAGGTATGCATTGAACTCCAAGTAGCAGCCTCTAAAATGTCTTTGGTTGGTACTCCTGAGAAAGGCTGCAGCTCTGGTTGAATGTGGCCTAATGCCCTTAGGCACTGATTTGCCATGCTGTGAGTAGCAGAAACAAATGCAGTGACCTATCCACTTTGAAATAGTCTGCTTGGAGATAGCCTTTCCTTGTGATGCTGTGGCATATGCCACAAGTAATTTTTCTGTCTTTCTGAAAACTTTAGTTTTGTCCAAGTAGAATCCAAGTTGTATGAGTACTTCCAAAGAATGCAGAATTTTCTCCCCTTTGTTTTGTGGATTTGAATAAAAGGTTGGCAAATTAATAGTTTGGTTAAGGGCTACACTGGATACCACCTCAGGCATAAATGTAGGGTTTGTTCTCAGAGAGACCCTGTCTGGATAAAAAATGATAAAGGGTTCCATGGCCATGAGAGGCTGTAGCTCTGAAACTCTTCTTGCAATAGTTATTGCTAGGAGCAGAGCTGTTTTCCAAGATAAGAATTTTATATCTGCAGTAGCAGCTGGCTCAAAAGGAGGTAAGGTAAGTTTTTCCAAGATATAATTGAGGTCACATGCAAGTATTGGTGTTTTCCTTGGAGGCCTTAAGTTTTTGGCTCCTCTGAGGTACTGCCTTAATAAAGGATGAAAAAGAGAGTGGTGGTTCTGTATTGTAATGAGCTGAAATGGCAGAGGCATGGATTTTAATTGATGAGAAAGATGGGCCTTTGTCCAGCATCTCAGTTAAAGTACTGCAAAACCTGAGGAATATTTGGGACAGCTGTATCAGTTCCTTGAGCTTGGTTCCAAGTGCAAAATCTCTTCCATTTCCCAGCATAGGATTTTCTAGTACTAGGCCTTTTGGCTTCTAAAATGACATCTATCACAGCTTTTCTGAGAGGTGTGGTTTGTATGGCTACATTTATCCTCCATGCTGCGAGGTTTAGGGTCCCGAGTTGGCTGTGCAGAATCTGATTGTTTTGCTGGGACAGTAGATGAGGTATTGGAGGCAAGGTCCAGGCTGGGCATTGGAACAAGTTCCTTAAGATCGGATACCAGCACTGGTGGGGCCAGTCTGGGGCAATCAGAATCATTTTTGGTTTCTCCTGCCTGACCTTTAGGAGTACCTTGGAGAGGAGAGGTAGTGGAGGAAAGGCATATACTGATAGGTTTGTCCAGTTGAAAGATAAAGCGTCCACTTTCCAAGCTTGTCTGGGATAACTCCTTGTGCAGAATCTTTTTAGGTGATTGTTTTGAGGGGAGGCAAATAGATCTATGTCCGGGCATCTCAATTTCTTTGTTATCATGCTGAAGACTTGCGGATCCAGGTGCCACTCGTGGGGATCCATGAGGTTTCTGCTTAGTTCGTCTGCCAGAGTGTTTTCCTTTCCTGGCAGGAATTGTGCCTGTAGATGAACTTGGTAAGTCAATGCTGTGTCCCATAAAGCCATGGCTAGTCTGCACAGGGGATAAGAATGAGTGCCCCCCTGCTTATGTACCACATGACCGTAGTGTTGTCTATCAGTAGCTGTCCCGGATGAAGTAGGTCCTTGAAGGCTGTCAGGGCATTTTGAACAGCTAGCATCTCATTTTGATTGATATGTAGATGCTTTTGGTTTGTGGACCAGGTGCCCTGAATGCCTCTTCCTGCCATGTGTGCCCCCCAGGCATAATGTGATGCATCCGTCGTTAGGCTCAGCCTGGCTGGGGGTAGTGAGAATGGTTGTCCCTTGTTTTGGTGACAAGCCTTTGCCCACCATCGAAACTCCTGTTGCAGGCAGGGAATTAGAGTAATCATTTCCAGACTGTGGCAATGTTGCATCCAAACACTTTAGGTACCACTGAATTTTCCTCATATGCAGTCTTGCATATGAAATTAGTAAGATGCAGGATGCCATGAAGCCCAAAGCCTGCATAATTTATCTTGCAGATAACTAGGCCTTTGTTGCCATTTCCTTGAAATAGGTAGTCAGTTGCCTTTGTCTGGAGTGAGATAAGCCATCTGGGCAGTTGTATTTAAGCTTGCACCCAGGAATATTATCTCTTGAGAGGATACTAGTTTTGATTTCTTTTTGTTGACTGTGTACCCTAGGCATGTTAAAAGTCTTATCACAAACGTCAGATGCTGTAGTAGAATGTCCTTGTTCTCTGCTTGTATGAGGCAGTTGTCCAAGTAAGGATATATTTGTATTCCTCTGTTTGCAGGAAGCAATTACTGGTGCCAGGCACTTTGTGAAGACCCTGGGCGCAGTAGATAAGCCAAAGGGAAGTGCAGAGAAATGAAATGCTTTGAGCCAGCCTTGAACCGGAGGAAACTTCTGCATGTTTGTCTTATTGGGACATGCAGGTATGCCTCTTTTAGGTCTAAAGTCACTAGGCAAGCCTTGCTGCCCAGCATGGGCAGAAGCTGCTATAAGGTCAACATCTTGAATTTTGGTATATCCAGGAAAGTGTTGACCGCTGATCACTATAAGTAAAACGCTAAGAGCTCTCATAAAATCATCCAAAGCTAATTTTGAGAAAAAAATAGCTAAGGACTCTAAAGACAACCATAAGGCATTCTTTAGCTATGTCAGAAACCTAGGAGGAAACTCCCAGATATGCTCAGAATTAGTTCAAAATGATGTGAAGATTACTGATCCTACAGACATTGCCAACATACTGGCTGAAAGGTTCAGTGCAAACTTCTCCCCCCCCCGTAAAGGAGAGATATCTATACCAAATGATTGTAGCCCCCCAAACATCTCTAACACCCAGGTGAGAATTGCTCTCTCCAAGGCAAAGAACACAGCATCCATGGGACCTGATGGTGTTCCCGGCTGTGTGCTCCATGAACTCAACGAGGAATTAAACCCACAGTTAAGACAGCTGTTTAATCTTAGTCTCACCTCCGGATCATACCCAGGAGTGGCGCAGCGACTGTGGTCCCACTCCACAAAGGCGGTGCCTCCACCGACCCTGGAAATTACCGTCCCATTAGCTTGACAAGCCTTATCTGCAAAGCCATGGAGAGGATCATAATGGATCTCATAAATAAAGACATAGGGAATTTGCAGACTTTGGATCCAACCCAGTTTGGCTTCGTCAAAGGCAGATCATGCCTTCTAAACTTGGTTGACTTTTTCAAACAGTCACCAAGGCCATTGACGAGGAAAGGCAGTCCATACAGCCTACCTAGACCTGGCGAAGGCTTTTGATACAATACCTCACTCGGGTATCATTGAAAAACTCATCAACTTAAATGTAAACCCATACATTACAAGATGGGTTGCAAACTGGCTGAGTGACAGAACCCACAGGGTCAGAGTTGCTGGCGCCATGTCAGACTCAAAGCCTGTCACAAGTGGTGTCCCACAGGGCTCAGTCCTGGGCCCACTCTTGTTTGGCATCTACTTTTCTGAAGTACAAGCAAACACAGGAGGGTTATGGCTGACAAAGTTTGCAGATGACTGCAAACTGGGCCCGTAGTTGAAAACACATCCGACACAGATATCCTTCAGAAGGGTCTCACAGAAACGGATAACTGGTGCCAGAGCCATGGCCTAAAGTTAAATGCCAAGAAATGCACAGTCATACCCTTCGGGAAAAATAAGGTTACCCCTAGCTACCATATAGGTGGCAATCCCCTGAACACAGAAGTTATTAGGGACCTGGGAACCCAGGTTGACAGTAGCCTTTCATTCGACACTCATATTGCTAAAGTAGTTAGGAAGACCTTCTACATTGCCCACCTTATCATGAAGGGATTCACATCTAGATCAAGGGAAGTCATAGTCTCCCTATACTCATCACTCATCAGACCAATGATCGAGTACAATGCCCCATTCGGAATGTATCTGACCCGACACTTGCAGCAGCTGGAGAGGCCACAAAAGTTCCTCACCAAAAGGATAAAGGGTCTCAAAAATCTGTCTTATGCTGCCCGACTGAAAGAACTCCAGTTATATTCAGTTGCTTACCGCTTGCTCAGAGGTGACCTATGCCTGACATACAAGGCCATGTCAAACCCAGATTTGATGAACATGCTTCAACTCAAAAAATCTAGATCTTTCAGAGCCACAAGGGCGGGAGACTTAAACCTCGACACGGTTATTAATAGGACGTGCTGGAGGGATAGATTCATCACCCAAAGACTCCCTATGCTGTGGAACAAAATCCCGGTTTATGTGAGGCAGAGCACCTCGCTGGCCTTGTTCAAGAGGAATCTTGACCAATGGATGGGAGATCGCAGATACACCCCAGGGGTTACCTCAGTGTCACTGCTCGACAGAGGCACAGCAAAATAATGGGCATAGTTTCTCCAAACTAAAGGGGTGGTGTAAGCCACAAAACTATGGGCTAGGCTTATAAATGCCCTCGGGCAGATAGCCTAGTATGAACCTATGAACCTATATATAGGTCCAATATTGGTCTCCATGCTTGGTCCTTTCTGGGTACCAAGAAAAGTCTAGAGTAAAATCCTTGTCTCTGCTCTTGCTGAAGCACTTGTTGAATAACCCTCATGTCCATGAGAGCTGCGACTTATTTTTGAGCCTTTGCCCATTGATTTTTTGGCAGGTCTGGCCAACCATTTGCCCTTGGTAGGGTATGGAAATGAAACTTGTAGCCTTGAGACACTGTCTAAAACCCATTTGTCCTGGGTTATAATTTGCCAATTTTGAGAAAAAAGTACTAGTTTTCCCCCTAAGGGTGCTGCCAGAAGATAAGTGCTTGGTGCAGGCAGGGGAAGTCATTGGGACCGTTTCCTGTACGATTGTGATTTGTCCTCTCCACCTTTGGAGGTAGAGGCACTCCACTGCTTAGACCTGTAGAATCCTTGCGGCTGTGATCTGCCTCTAGGGCGTCTGGATCTGCCCCTTTGAGGTCTGAGACTGGAAAGGACCAATTCTTTGTAGGCCAGTGTCTGCTAAATCTAGGTGGCTGTACCTGTAAGAAATCCTTGACCGTTTGCATAGATTTAGCTTTGTCTTCCATTTTCTTTAACACCTCTTCTGCCTTAACACCAAACAAAGTATCATGTTGTAAAGGAGCATCTAATAATTTTGCTTTAATGGTCAGGCAGATTTTGTTCTTTTAACCAAACATGCCTCCTAATGACGGAACCCGTAACAGCGGCCCTGCAGGAGGCCTCCAGAGAATCAAAACCACATTGCAAAGTATGCTTTCTAACTTCTTCAGCTGCATGCAATAAATCCTGTATTTCTTTGTTTTCTGCACATTCAGAATTTGCCATCATTTTCCGTTTAAGCAATGTCACGATATATTGCTGATATTTGAGCGTATGAAACTGACAATTTAAGGCCCTTATAGCCAAAGTAGCAGATGTGTAAATCTTTTTCCCCATCTATCCAGAGCCCTAGAATCCCTATCAGAGGGGGTAGAGTTTTTTGCAGTCGAAGCCTTGACCCCTTTCGGACCTCAAGAAATAGTTTCTGGATCTGCAGTAAGGTTTCTGAAAAGGAATTTATGAGAGTCAGGGACCCTGTAGTATCTGTCTGGCAGGAGCTGGAGGTAAAGAGTCAGGGGTCAGACTGGACTCTGAGAACACATCTACAATGTCCAACACAAGTGGAATAGCTAGAGGCCTGTGTTGAGTAAGTAAAAGGAAGTCTCTGAGCCTTTCCTTAGATTCTGAAAAATCTTGGCTCTCCCAGTGGAAGTGCTCCCTCATGGTATGCAAGGGTTCCCCAAAAGAGTAGTCCTCAGGAGGAGAAGCTGAAGGAACTGATTCTTCAGCATCAGAATCCTCATAGGGAGGAAGAGAATATTCCTGATCAGAAGAAATGGAAACCTGATCTGAAGATTCATAGTCCATCTCCTGCCTAGGCCTCTTATCAGGAGGGGGATGGGAACCCCTGATTAAGGTAACTAAGTCTTCGGCCATTTTGAGCATCTGTTTTTTGGGCATGGAGGCCTGTCCTTGTGGCTGGTGAACTTGCTTCTTTGTCTTTAAAGGTGTTTTAGTCTTTGAAGTCGGTTTAATATACAATTGTTTAGGTCTGAATACACCCTCAAAAGCAGATGCCTGCTCAGCGGCTCCGGACCCATCTGAGGAAATAATCTCAGAGGCTCCAATACCTTGAGTTTCCTGCGGCCTGGCCAACTCCACGTGGGAGTCGGTAGCGGCCTGCAACTCTAAAGTAGAGTGTGTCAAGGGCTGCGAAAGCACCTCACTGAGAACCGGCAACTTACTTAGGAGAAGCTTCGGTGGTTTTGGACCTCGGTTGCCTGTCTTTTTCTTTGCATTATTTGTGAACTCCGGTAGTCGGATGGCTATCAGACGACATTGTATAATTAAATCTTCGCCCAAAATAGCTTAATGCAAAATCGTGCAGACGCTTAGTGCGTTGGTTAAATCTAGCACAAAACCGACAACTAGCAACATCGTGGTCAGGGCCTAGGCAAGGAATACAGTAATAGTGAAAGTCCTTGAGCTATTTGCTTCCCACAAGAAATACAATTATTAAGTTTTTCTGACATCGGACTGGAGCAAAAAAAGCTTCCCCAACAGGGTACTTAGCTTTTAACGAAGACTTTGGATCTGAAACTCCAACATGAAAATCTCAGGAGTCGGCCAACCGGCACTTGCGAACTGCTTCTGCTTCGGGCACCGCGCGGCAAGAAAGACTGAATAAAATGGCGTCGGCTGCATCTTTTATACTCCTGACGACCTGACATCAGGGAATAGGCGACAGCAACCGACGCAGGACCCAAGACTTTGGAATTCAGGCCGACTGAGGGCAACCTGCCAGCAGGATAACCCAAATGTAATGACTGCAACAGTGAAACACGAAGAACATCACAGAAGTATGCATCTCAGAAACTCTCCATGTGAAGGCAGCAGCCAGTACCAATCTCCCTTCTTTAAACAACTCGGAACACACCTACAAAAATTTAAATCCAGGTACTTTTTTTACGATAACCTAGTAAACTAGATACACCCTCCTATCTGGCACTGCTACACTGATGCATTACACCCCAAAATGCATCTTCCACATGATGACCTAAACAGTACAGCATGTGTGTAAACAATACATACTAACCTTTGTAAAAATACTTCTTGATAAGACTATGAATAATCCACGCACTTGACATATATATTCTTCCACATTACCTACTTGTTTTTGCAGTCTCAGCATGTCACAAACTGCTGCATACTGTGCTTAGCTCTATGTATATTGTAACACTGTCTCATGCAACCTTAGGAATACAACAATGCAAGGAGATGCATACTGTTCCTGCTTGGTTTGTTTGTTTCTTTCGGCTTTTCCCAGTTAGGGGTCGCCACAGCAGAACTCTGGTCCGCTAATGATTGATCATGGATTTTTACGTACTGGGTTACCAGCCCTGATGCACACCCTTCAACAAAGGCACGCCCCATTCACGTATGCCTCCACACAGAAGACACTCTAGCTGAGAATCAAACGGGACAACATCTTGCTGTGAGGCGACAACTCTACCGCAGCACCACCACCGCAGTTATTTGCTGTATGTTGTCTTATGTTTATTTCCTTGATAACTGCACTTCCCCTACACTCTCTTTGTGGAAGCAGGACCAAAGTCTACTATGCAGATTTTAACTATATCCTATAGTTAAAGTCAGAGTACTCACTGTGCATAAACACTACAGTACTGCAAATGACTGCGTATTTATCACATTGCATGTACTTCCACCTTTTTTGTTTTTTTAGTTACCGTTTTCTTTCCAGCAGCTAAGGCCACCACTGCATATTACTTTTTGCAATTTGACCCTTTCCCTCTGATCACACTGCAGCACCCCTCCAACAATTTTCTGTAATATGACTGAAAAGGGGCCCCAGTCACTCAGTTCATCTGCCCACTTAAAAGGTAAATGTTAACTCCATTAAATCAATATCCTCAAAACAGAGACATTTTCTCCAAACTAAAATCCCATGACTGGGTGTGAAGAGAGTATGACCTCGCTCTCCGGAAGCTTAACAGAAATAAGCTTTACAAATGTTCAAGGAGGTTAAACTGCCTGTCCACTCCAGTCATGGAAATCAGTGATGGCAGATAAATGCATATGGACGAAAAACAGATAGAGACAATAATGAAGATTAAAGCATAAATCCAGAAGCAGCTTGTTTCAGTAGCGATTCATCAGCCATTTATGTCAAGTCTTCATTTCATAGTCTGTTTGGTAGACCACTTTCTGTGCTACCTTGAGAATTTCAAATAAACTCGCTTATTAGGCCAGGGGCCCCCTGTAATCACTGAAAGTAAAGTACCAAGCCATAAGCCTAGCTTTGCAGACTGCTAGGTATCTGCAACCTGTAGGACAGCAAGGAGAGGACTGCCATTACCTCAAGAACCCAAATATGCAAGATGGAAATGTTAAACGGTCTGTCATGTGCAACTTTTGTATGGATGGGAAGGCAGGTTACAGACAAGTGACTTGAGTGTCAAGTAGGACAGAGGGTGGAGTTTACCACAGCAGATGTGCTTCAGATGACATGTTAAAAAGAGGTCCCACCTGCCCAAGTTGGTGGTAGTGTAGCTGGATGCAAGAGATCCAACAGTGCCTATTAAAAGCCTGGATTACTTTGAAGATAGCACCAAAGTTAACTGTCTTGAGTTCATGACTCAAAACTACAGTCAAAGGTGATCTTGCATAAAAGGGGATCTACTGAAGTAATGACAGTCAGCAGTTAAGTCCCTCAAAAGCAAGAGAGACCTGTGCTAGGTACACAAAAGTACAACTGTGTACACCTACCATAAAATGTAGATGTTCAAGTGTATTCACTGTTGCAGTCATAACTGATGGGATAATTCCTAAAGCTGAAAGGAAGGTGAACAAAGTTTATGGAGAGTAAAGGATGCCCTGCAGGATGGCAGTGGCTAATCACTATTTGGACTTTGAGAAAATTGGAAGGTGATAATGTTTGGTAAAGGTATGCACACAGAACCAAGTGGAGGTCTCCAAAATGTCCTTAGTGGCCACCCCTTTAAGAAAGGCTGTAGATGTAGCAGTGGCCCTAGTACAGTGAGACTTGACAGAGTCTGGTGGTTTCTTTCCATGATGGTTGTTGCAAAGATACAGTGGGAGTTCCATTTGAAGATAATTTAGAAACCAGTCTCCCCTCAGAACTAGAAGCAAAAGCACAAAGAGCTGGTCAGACTTCCTGAAATGTTTTGTTCGGTTCAAGTAGTTGCACAGTTACCAATACACATCCAACCTGTAGAGTACTCTTTCCTCTGTTTTGAGGGTTGGGGAAGAAGAGACAAGTAGACTGTCTGGTTTAAAACGATCTCTAACCAATTTAGGCATAACGGTAGTGTTGGTCCTAAGAGAGATCCTTGTCAGGGTGGAAAGTCATGAAAGCTTCCACACACAAGGGCCTAAAGTTCTAAGACCCTCCTAGCTGAAATAATGACCAACAAAAAGGACATCTTACAGGTTAGGAATCTGATGTCTGGGAGGGCAGTTGGCTCGAAAGGATGATTTCAGAAGGTCTAATGTGAATAACCCCTCTCAGGGATGGTTTTATCTACGAGGATGGGGGAGGGGGGTGTTGAGAAGGTAGATGAGCTGAAATTGCTGAAGTGTGAATTTTAACAAAGGAGTAAGAAATTCCTTTGTCAATAAGTCTTGATAAGTACAAAAGGATCAGGGGCATCTGAGCCTGAAGAGGCCTCTGTCTCTGTTTTATACACCATAAAGTGAATCTCTTCCATTTGGTGGAGTAAGATTTTCTTGTGCTAGGTCTTCCAGCTTCTTTTAGTATGTCCAGGATCCGTTTGTCAAGGGCTGCCCCCCTCAAGGGGGTTAGGGTATCCATCCAAGCCGTCAATTTGAGTGTTCAGGTTGGTGTGTATGATGCTGCCCTTGCTCTGTGTAAACAGGTCCATTTGCTGGGGCAGTAACCATGGTTCCTTCTTGCTTAGGCCGAGCAAGAGAGGATACCCAGTGCTGCCTTGGCCAATCTGAGGCTTATCAAAATGATCCTTGGACCTTCTTCCCTTAACTTCAGCAACACCCTGGGGAGTAAGGGTAGTGGCAGACAACAGAGGAATAGGCCTGTCCAAAGGAAGGAGAAGACATCAGTCTTCCAGACTACCCTTGTTTTGGTCCTGGAGCAGACCTTTTCGAAGTCAGAGTTTTCTTTAGTGGCAAAAAAGTATCTGGTACACCCCAATCTCTGGCAATGCTGAGAAAAACTTCCCGTTGTAACTGCCACTCATGAGGGTTTGACAGGCTCCTGCTTAGGTGACCGCCAGTTAATTTATTTTTCCTGGTAGATACAGAACCATGAGGTGCAGACCTAGGGAGTTAATGTCCATGGCTAAGCGACAAAGTGGTAACCAAGTCCCCTCTGCTTGTTTATATACCACAGGATTGTGGTATCACTCTTTACTAAGACTACTCCTGATTTCCACTGGTCTTTGAAGGTAGACCTTTCGGGACTGCAATCAGTTTTTAGGTTGATGCATTTGTTCTTGACCTGGGAGTCCCATCTCCCCTGAGTCTGTAAATTGTTGTAGTGAGCCCTCAGGCTACTTCTGAGGCATCTGTGGTCAGTGTTTGGTCCTGGAAATAAACTGAAAGGAAGGCCAAAGCTGAGGGAGTGTGTTCAGGCCCACAAAGCAAACTCTAAGACAGAGAAGTTTCACCCTGAAGTTGAGGGACTGAGAATGTTGGCAACACATATTGCTGAGGTACCACTGTAGCTTCATCATGTGTAGTCTGGCCAGGGGAACATGAGGATGCAGGAGGCCATGTAACCCAGAGCTTTTTAAGAACTCTCTGGAAGTGAAGTAATTCCTGGGAAGGAGATTTTGAAAGTAGATAATCAGAAAGGTAACCTGGTCTGGAGCCAGGAAGGCCCTCTGAAGAGAGGAGTTCAGTCAGCAAAACCCTCAAAAACACAGTCCTTTTTGTGGGGATGGTCTGAGACTTTTGGGTACTGATGGCAAAGCCCAATGAGGACACAATCTCTTGGGTGTAAAGGAGATCTGTTTTTAGTGTTTCTAGAATTGTTGCTTAAATTGGGCATTTGTCCATGTAGGGGTAAATCTTGAGTGCCCTGTGACCTGCAGAAGGCTATCACTGGGGTTAGGCCTTTTGTGAAAACCCTGGGTGCAGTAGACAAGCCAAAAAGCAAAGCAAAGACCTGATAGTGCCTCATACCTGCTCTGAAGCACAAAAATCTCCTGTGACATTTTTCTATGAGAATGTGGAGCCATGCATCCTTTAGGTCTAAGGATACCATGTACGCATTGGCAGAAATCATGGGCAAGAATTTTTGCAAGGTTAGCATTTTAAATTTTGGTACCTGCAAAAATCTGTTGAATCTTAACAGGTCCAGGGTAGGCTTCCAGGTAACCTCTCTTCTGGGGACTAGGAAAAACCTAGAGTAAAACCAATTTCTTTGTAATGTATTTGGTACTGACTCCACAGAACCTCGGGTGCATGGTAGCTGTATTTGCTGTAACGCCTCTGTTGATTTTGTGGAATATCTGGGGAACCTGACTGAATAACAGAAAGTTTGAAATTAAGTCTGTAACCTCTCCTGGATTTTCAAAACCCACTAATCTGTTCTAAGAGTCCAATTCTTTAAGATGGACACCCCCCCCCCGGGGGGGGGTCTCATGGAAGAGTCACAATCATGATTGCTCCCTGCTGGGTCTCTGTTGGCAGGATCCCACAGGCCTATTTGAGTCTGCTTGCCACTGTCTTGGATGGTGGTGCTTCATTTGACTCTTCCCTTGAAGGTCTCCTGTGTCTAGGCTTAGGCTGGGAGGCTGGAAAGGACTACTGCTTGGTAGGGCAACTGTCTAAACAAAGGACGTTGAACTTGAAGAAGGTCCTTGACTTAGCCTTATCCTCCTCCTTAAGCATTGCTTCAACCTTGGTGCCATAAATGAAATTTGTCCAAAAGAAGCATCTAAGACTCATTTCACATGTTCAGGAAAGGATTGCTCCCTCAGCCAAGCATATCGCTTCTAATGACAGATCCTGTATATACTGCGCTACTGAAAGCTTCCAGTGAATCACACCCACAGTGCAAGGAGTGCTTAGCTACTTGACAGCAAGAATTGCACAAGTCTAACAGTTCCTTGGAGAGAGCCTTATTTTCAGTCCCCACCAGTTTTTGCTTCATCTGGTCTGTTTCCTGAAACTTCACCATATGAAACTGGCAACTTAAAGTCCTATTGACCAAGGGAACAGAGGTGTACACTTTCTTTCCAAATCTGTCTCTTTTGTCAGTTGGTAAAGGATTTTAAGTGCTAGCTTTTGTTCCCTTAGAACCCTGAAGCCACCACTTCAGGGTCTGCCACATGGTTCTTGAAAAGGCTCCAATCAGGCTCCAGAACACTAAAATCTATCCAGTTTCTCAGAGGCAAGGAGGAGGAAGTCTGGCTGCAAGGAAGAATCCAGCAAGACAGTCCATTACTTCTAGAACTAGAGGAATAGCAAAGGTTTATGCTCAGGGAGTTTTTGAACGTCCTTAACTTTCTTCCTGAATTATGGATAGTCCTGTACTTTCCTTTTAAAGTGCTCCTCAGGATATGTAGGGTTTCCCTAAAGGATATGTCCTTGCGGGAGGGAGATGAAGCAAGGTTTTCATCACAATCTGAATCCCTACAGGGAGATGCATCATTATCAGAGTGAAAAGAATCAGAAGACTGCTGGGGGGGGGGGGGGGCAGGGACACCCCTTTTCTTTTTTCCAAGATTCAGGAGCACAACCTGGGAGAGAAAGGTGTATGGCTCTCACTATGGTGATCAAATACTCATCCAACCTAACTGATGATGGGTCTTAATTTGGGAGTGGCAGCAGTCAGGCTTTGGCTGGGATGCAGCCTTTTTATATGAGGCCTTAAGTTTGGACACAAGGGCAACATCCGCACTAGCGCTGGGACATGGGCAGGCAAAGGAATTGCAGGGTCTGTGAATCAAAGCAATTTCCTGACGAGAGACTCCAACAGTTTTGAAGGCGATCGTCAGAAGCCAAGACCTGCAAAGCGGCTCCTGACCCAATGGATAAGCAAAGTCCCTTTGCTTATGCAGAAGTTGAGGAAGCTGATGACAAATTGGACTTCGAATGGGGTCTTGACAGAGGCTAATGCTACAATTGGTCGCTGAAGGTGACAGAGGAAGCATCTCACCTTCAACATTAAGCCTAGGTGGACTGGTGGAAGGCGAATCAGCCTCGTCCAAAACCATAAGTTTTGGGCACTTTTTCTTCTTATGCCTAGAGGAATCAACCTTGGTCTGACAGGTGGACAACATAGTATGCGAAGGCCCTGGTGACTAACTAAAGTGATAAAGTGTAGGGCTGAGATTTTAGCCATTCTACTGTTAAAGCGAGCACAGAACCAACAGTTAGGAATGAAGTGTTCTAGGCCTAAACAGATTTCACAAAATGGCGTGAAAGTCCCAGTGCGTTACCTGCTTACCACAGTAGAGAAAATTAACTTTTTCTGACATTAGCCAATAAACATATGAAAAGCTCCCAATGGGGTACTTAGTTTTAGAAGTCTTCTTTCTCTGGTGTGGACCAACTGATGCACTGACTAGCACTCGGCTTCAGGCTCATCAGCAAGAATGAACTGAGGTTATGGTGCCAGCTGACTCCCTTTATACCTAGACATCTTGATGTCTGATGGGGCATCCACTAGCTTCAAGAGAAGGAGGAGAAAATTCTCTGCTAGTCAGGCTGGCCAAGGAATTCCTGCCCATGGCAGGAAGTCCCATCAGTTAAGATTGCAACAGTGAACACGGCGGATCAGCATCACCAGCAGTATGTATACTAACACTGTAGGGCAGATATCAGATGGGCCAGTAACTGTTTGCAAGAGGAAAGAGCAGAGTTACAAGATACCAACTGGAGAGATGTTATGGTACCAGACACTGAAGCATGTTCAAAAAATTGGAGTCACTAAAACCATGGCATTCCAAACGTAAGAGGGATAGGAGTCAGAGCTCTGGACAAAAACAACTTCTGTTCTAGCATAACCCCAGTAGCCAACTGATTGCAACTTACCTATGGAAAAAAGTAACCTATCAGACAAAACAGATAAAATTAGCGGTGTTTCCAAGGTTGAAGGCTCCCCGTACTGCATCTCTACAATCAAGGCTAGGAGCCCCCCAAAAAAAATTGAACAAAGGCTTCTTCTGAAACCTTTTTTGTTGGTTTTGAAGAAATCGGTGAAGCAATATCGAATACCAAACAGGCAGGTGTCTTCAAGCCCCTTCCTTTCAGGCAATTCTTTTGTCTTTAAAGCAGTGTCTTCATTTCTGAGATACTTGTTTGGATTGGTTTCCCTGTTTCTTGTTCCAAGTCAAAAGCGGAAAGAGCTAAACAAAGAATTTGAGAATCCCACCTCAGAAACTGAAATGGTCTAGGATAAAGTGCATCTTCTATTTTCCACACACACCTTTTCATCACAATTTATACGTCTCAATTTCAATTAACATGCATCTCCATCGGCAGAGAGAATCCACTTGCTATGAGCATATGTGGTATACAAGGATGATGCACTGGAAAAGGCTGGCCACAACACCAAAAGGGACTGGGAAGAGACTCTTTAAACAGTCAAAAATTCTCTAAAAGTTTCACAATAATACCTCAAACTCATTAACTTACTAGGCAGCAATAAACCCTACTACGGCAGTAAGCTACTTACAACCTGGCAGAAAAACTAGTAAAATAGGAACACTAAATGAAAACTTTCAAAATAATGCATCAAACAGTAGTACAGTACATAAATCCAGACTCACTTGTGTTTCCCTTGACATTTATTACACATCATTGTGTTCATGGCTTCTTTTAGGTCATCTTGCAGCTTAGTCAGGAATTCATTCATAGATTTACTGAGTTCACTCTCTGCCATCCGTTTCCTTAAGAAACAAAAGGGAGATGTTCAGCTGCCACTGCAGCAATGTGTCACAATTACAAAATCACATAGCTTTCTTCAAACAACCACATAAACATAGACTGGGAGCATTACTCTAGCTCCAACACCCTAGCCCAAAGATTCCTAGAATTTATAAACTCAAATGCTATGGAACAACTTGTTACCACTCCCACAAGAGGGGAAAACATACTGGACCTGATCATCACCAACATGGGGACTCTATGCTCCAGACCAGAAGTGTATCCCTCAATGGTAAGATCAGACCATAAACTAAATCTCACTGGATATTCACATCCCGACCCCACCCCCTGCCCAGAAAACCACAGTGAAAAACTTCTCTAAAGCAAATTTCACACTCCTCAAAACCGAAGTGGAATCCTTCAAAGCCCCCGGGCCTGTGAAAAATACGGCCCAGACCGCAGAATCCTTTATAAACACATTCTATGAACACCTTCAGGAATGCATGGTTCATGCGATCCCAAATAAAACCAAGACCCAATCCTCCAAAGGCAGACGTCCTGTCTGGTGGACCCCAGCCATACACAAACTATACAATAGGAGGAAGCTACTAAATGATAGAGCAAAATCCCAAAAAGGGAAGGCATCACTGATCAGTATTAGCAAAAAACTACGGGCACTCATAAAATTGTCTAAGGCCAGCTTCGAGAGAAAAATTGCACAGGACACTAAGGATAATCACAAGGCTTTCTTTAGTTATGTTAGGAACCTGGGTGGCAATTCCCAGATATGCTCAGAATTAGTCCAAAATGACAAAAAATACACTGAACCCACAGACATTGCCAACATCCTAGCTGACAGGTTCAGCGCAAACTTCTCCCCCCCCCCCCTCCACCAAAAGGGCAAATATCTATCCCAGAAGAGTGCTGCCCCCCTGACATTTCAGATGCTCAGGTAAGAGCCACCCTCTCCAAAGCAAAAAACACAGCATCAATGGGACCAGACGGTGTCCCGGGCTGCGTCCTACATTAACTCCAAGAAGAGCTAAATCCAAACATAAAACTACTGTTCAATCTCAGCCTTACTACAGGATATGTGCCCAAAGAGTGGCGTACAGCAACAGTGGTCCCTCTCCATAAAGGTGGTGCCTCAACGGATCCTGGAAACTATAGCCCCATAAACCTGACTAGCTTGGTCTGCAAAGCTATGGAAAGGATCATCATGGACCTCATAAATAAAGATATTGGGGACCTACAGACACTGGATCCTACCCAGTTCGGCTTTGTTAAGGGCAGATCCTGCCTCTTAAACCTGGTTGATTTCTTTGAAACAGTCACCAAGGCCATTGACGAGGGAAGGTGGTCCACACAGCCTACCTGGACCTCGCAAAAGCCTTCGATACAATACCCCACTCGGGCATTATAGATAAGCTCACCAGCTTAAATATAAACCCCTATGTCACTAGATGGATTGCAAACTGGCTCAAGGACAGAACACACATGGTTAGAATTGCTGGAGCCATGTCAGACTCCAAACCAGTTACAAGTGGTGTCCCACAAGGCTCAGTCCTGGGACCGCTCTTGTTCGGTATATATTTCTCGGAGGTACAGGCCAACACGGAAGGACTGTGGCTGACCAGGTTCGCAGATGACTGCAAACTGGGCGCCATAATCGACTCTCCAGCCGACACAAGCATCCTCCAAAAGGGCCTCATAGAAACAGACAACTGGTGCCAGAGCCATGGCCTCAAGCTAAATGCCAAAAAGTGTATAGTCATCCCCTTTGGCAAAAACAAAGTGCCCACAAATTATCACATAGGTGGTAATCCATTAAGTACAGAAGAAGTAATTAGGGACCTGGGGACCCAAGTTGATAGCAATCTCTCATTTGACAACCACGTGGCCAAAGTGGTTAGAAAAATATTTTATATAGCCCACCTAATCATGAAGGGATTCACATCTAGATCAGGGGAGGTCATCGTGCCTCTTTACTCATCCCTCATCAGGCCCATAATTGAGTACAATGCCCCTTTTGGGATGTACCTTACCAGACACCTGCAGCAACTGGAAAGACCCCAAAAGTACCTCACCAAGAGGATCAAAGGGCTCAAACAGATGCCATATGCTGCCCGATTAAAGAAGCTCCAGCTCTACTCAGTGGCATACCGCCTGTTCAGAGGCGATCTGTGCCTGACGTATAAAGCCATGTCCAACCCGGAATTAACGGACATGCTGCACCTCAGAAAATCCAAATCCCATCGAGCTACGCGCTCGAGAGACTTGAACCTCAGCACTGAAATAAATAGGACATGCTGGAGGGATAGATTCATAACCCAGAGGCTCCCTTCACTCTGGAATAAAATCCCAGTCCAGGTTAGGCAGAGTCCCTCATTGACTCTATTCAAGAGGAATCTTGATGAGTGGATGGGAGATTGTAGGTTTACCCCAGGTATCACTTCTGTGGCACTGTTAGACAGAGGCACAATATACTAACCTTGAAAAAGGGCATAGCAAAATAAATTTAAAATGGGTGGCGAAAGCCAAACACATTCTGGCTAGGCTTATAAATGCCCTAGGGCAGATAGCCTAGTATGAACCCATGAACCAAGGAAATGGTTCATGTAAGAAACTAAGCACAAAGTCTGGATAACAGAAATACAAATTAAGGCCCAGTGGTTCTTATGAACTCCATGTAAAGTCTTACAGTAAAATTAACTGAGTAACCAAATCAACCTAAAAAGCTGTATACTGCAACATAACCTGCACAGTTTAGAGAGCATGGATTACAAACTGAAGAAATGCAATGGATATTAAAATAGTCCGTGACATACAAACTTTATCAAAGTACTATAAAACCAAATTATTCCACTTCTACATTCAAAATAGCCTAAATTAAAGACCCACACATATACTTTCAATATTGCTACTAGAAGTTTCCCCTTCTCTGAATAACTTAATGTGAGCAAGACAAAAAAAATTAGTTATGTACCTACCATAAATGTAGATGTTAGAGTGTTCACCCTGCTGCAGTCATCACACTTGGGTTATCCTGCCGTCAGGCGGTCCCGCAGTCGGCCCGAATTCCAAAGTCTTGGTCCGGTGTCGGTTGCTGTCGCTTCTTCCCTGACGTCAGTGTGCCAGGGGTATACAAGAGGCATCCAACGCCATTTTCTTCAGTTTTTCTTGCCCCAGATGTCACGTGCCCCCAATAGGTAGGCAGAAAATATACATATACACACATATGGCTATATAAAGATTAAACAAAACCCTTAGGCATAAGCAAATACACCGCAGAGGTAGTACAGGATAACGTGGTAGAGATAAATTCAGCTAGTTCAGAGGGGATGGAGGGAGGGTAACCTGGACTGCAGCAGGGTGAACACTTGAACATCTACATTTATGGTAGGTACCAAACTGTACTATGTTCATCGTGTTACCCTGCTGCAGTCATAACACTGGCTGAATCCCAAAGCTAAGGATGGGAGGTGGAGTCAAACAGGGTTAGAAGAAGCTAGTAGGCTCTGCAAAACTGCAGTGGCAAAACCAGCTCTAGTCTTAGAGTATAGAGGTAAGTGATGGTGTTTGGTGAAGGTGTGCACTGAACTCCAAGTAGCAGCTTCCAGAATATCCTTGGTTGGCACCCCCCTGAGAAAGGCTGCTGATGCAGCTGTAGCCCTGGTTGAGTGGGACCTAATGTTAACAGGTACTGGTTTCCCATGATGTGTGTAGCAGAAACGTATGCAATGCCCTATCCATTTTGAAATGGTCTGTTTTGAGAGAGCTTTTCCTTGTGATCCTGTAGCATAGGCTACAAAAAGCTGGTCAGTTTTTCTGAAAGCCTTAGTTTTATCCAAGTAGTAACGTAATTGCCTGTGAATGTCCAAAGAGTGCAGTAGTCTTTTTCCTTTGTTCTGAGGGTTTGGGAAGAAGGTGGGCAAGTGAATGGTTTGGTTTAGGGCCACACTGGATACCACCTTTGGCATAAAGGAAGGATTAGTTCATAGAGAGACTCTGTCTTGATGAAAAATGATGAAAGGTTCCACTGGCATTAGTGCCTTAGCTCTGAGACTCTTCTAGCTGAGGTTATTGCTAGTAGGGCAGTTTTCTATGAAAGAAATTTTAAATCGGCTGAAAAAGCTGGTTCAAAGGGCGGCAGTGTAAGTTTTTCCAGAACAAAGTTGAGATCCCAAGTAGGTGTTGGAGCTCTCCTTGGCAGTCTTAAGTTCTTAGCCCCTCTGAGGAACTGTCTTAGGAGTGGATGTGAAAAAGGAGGATCCGTGTTGTAATGAGCTGAAATTGCTGAGGCGTGGATCTTCATAGATGAAAAGGAAAGTCTTTTGTGTAACATCTCAGTTAAATATTGTAGAATCTGAGGGATGTTTTGATCAAGGGGGTTTAGGCCTTTAGCCTGGTTCCAGGCGCAAAATCTTTTCCATTTGTCTGAATAGGTTTTCCTGATGCTGGGCCTCCTGGCCTCCAGCGTGACATTCATAACAGCTTTGGATAAAGGTGTTGGCTGGTTGTTTAGGTAATTTGCCATGCAGCCAGGTTTAAAAGTCTTGAGCTGGCTGTGTAGAATCTGATGGTCTCGCTGGGTGAGCAGGTGAGGAATTTGTGGCAAAATCCATGGTGGGCCATGGGCCATGTTCCTTAAAATTGGGTACCAATGCTGGCGTGGCCAGTCTGGTGCAACGAGCATCATTTGTGGCCTCTCTAATCTGACTTTCAGCAGTACCTTTGCTAGAAGAGGCAGTGGAGGGAAGGCATACTGTTAATGTTTTCCAACTGAATGAGAGAGTGTTCACTTTCCAAGCTAGTGGTTGGAAGGTCCTTGTGCAAAATTTTTGAAGTTGGTGGTTGTGGGGGCTTGTAAACAGATCTATGTCTGGGCGTACCCATTTTTGAACATTGCAAATACTTGTGGATCTAGTTTCCATTCGTGTGGATCCATGATGTTTCGGCTTGGGTAGTCTGCCAATGTGTTTTTCTTTCCTGGCAGGAATTGTGCTTATAATTGAACCTGGTAAGACAGTGCAGTGTTCCAACAAGGTCACTGCTTGCCTGCATAGAGGGCAAGAATGTGTGCCCCCTTGCTTTTTTATGTACCACATAACTGTGGCATTGTCTGTCTTTATTAGTAGCTGTCCTGGGTGTAGAAGGTCCTTGAAAGCTGTTAGGGAATTCTGCACTGCTGGCACTTCTTTTTGATTGATATGCAGGTGTCTCTGATCTGTAGTCCATTTGCCCTGAATGCACTGCCCTGCCAGGTGTGCTCCCCAGGCATAGTTCGATGCATCTGTTGTCATAGTTTGCCTGGCTGTGGGTAAGGTGAAAGGCTGACCCTTGTTGACGTGACATCATGCCTGTGCCCACCATAGAAACTCCTGTTGAAGGCAGGGAATGAGTGGTGTCATTGTTTCCAAGCTGTGGCGAGTCCATACACTTTTCAGGTACCATTGTAATTTCCTAATGCAATTTTGCAAATGGTATTAGTATGCAAGATGCCATGAATCCCAAGGCCTGCAGAATTTTTCTTGCAGGGAGTTGGGTCTTTGTTGCCATTATTTTGAAATATTGAAGCAGCTGTCGTCGCTTGTCTGGCGTGAGATGAGCCATCTGGGCCGTTGTATTCAAGCTGGCACCCAGGAATATTATGTTTTGTGAGGGTACTAGTTTTGATTTCTTTTCATTTACTGTGTACCCTAGGCAACTTAGAAGATGTTTGACAAATGCCAGATGCTTTAATAGAATGTTCTGCTTGAATAAGGCAGTCGTCCAGATATGGGTATATTTGAATTCCTCTTTGTCTGCAGTATGCAATTACTGGTGCCAGGCATTTTGTGAAGACCCTGGGCGCAGTAGATAAGCCAAAGGGCAGTGCAGAGAATTGATAATGCATTGAACCTGCAATGAAGCGGAAGTATCTTCTGCAATTTTGTCTGATAGGGACATGCAGGTATGCCTCCTTGAGGTCCAAAGTGACTAGCCAAGCATTCTTGCCCAGCATGGGAAGAAGCTGCTGTAGTGTTAGCATCTTGAATTTTGGTACTCGCAGATAGGTGTTAAGAATTGAAAGATCCAGAATGGGTCTTTGAAAGATCCAGAATGGGTCTCTATGTTTTGTCCTTTCTTGGGACTAGGAAGAGTCTGGAGTAAAATCCTTGTCCTTGCTCCTGTGTAGGTACCTGTTGAATGGCTCTTATGTTCCTGAGAGCTGTAATTTGTTTTGTGCCTCTGCCCATTGATTTGGTGGCAGGTTTGGCATTCCTTTGACCCTTGTTAAGGTATGAAAGTGGAATCTGTATCCTTGAGAAACAATGTTTAGAACCCATTTGTCTTTTGTGATTATGTGCCAGTTTGTCTGCAAAACATGCTAGTTTTCCTCCCAAGGGAGTTGCCAGGAGAGATTTGTTTGGTAGTTTGAGGATGGAGTCATTGTGTTTGTCTTCTGCTAGCTTGGGGCCTGTCTTCTCCTCCTTTCTGGGTAGCAGAACCCCATTGGCGAGGTTTGTAAGGGCCCTGTGACTGGCCTCTGCCCCTTGGGCGTCTGTATTTGCCCCTCTGTGATCTGCCTGAAGCTGGAAAGGACCAGTTTTTTGTTGGCCAATTTCTGCTGAAACAAGGGGGTTATACCTGCAAAAAATCCTTGACCGTCTGCATAGCCTTTGCCTTTATCCTCCATTTTCTTTAAAACCTCTTCTGCTTTGACACCAAATAATACATCCTGTTGTAAAGGTGCATCCAATAATTTTGCTTTAACATGGTCAGGGAGGGTTTGTTCTTTTAACCAAGCATGTCTACGTATGACAGAGCCTGTAACAGCTGCTCTACAGGAAGCTTCCAATTAATCAAATCCGCATTGTAAAGTATGTTTGTCCACCTGTTCAGCTGCATGCAACAGATCCTGCATTTCATTGAATTCAGGCTGTTTTGAATGTGTGCTCATTTTTTGTTTCAACTGAGACAGCAGGAATTGTTGCTACTTCAACATGTGAAACTGGCAATTTAATGCTCTCATAGCCAGAGTTGCTGAGGTGTATATTTTCTTTCCCCATCTATCTAGGGCTCTGGAAACCCTTTCAGAAGGCACAGGATTTTTAGCCATAGAAGCTTTTGCTCCCTTAGGACCCTGGGAAATTGTTTCTGGGTCAGCTACAGGGCTTTTATAAAGGAATTTGTGCGAGTCAGGTACTCTGTAGTATCTGTGCTGGGGTAGTAAAAGGAACTCTCTGAGCCTATTCTTAGAATCCGAGTAATCTTGGCCTTCCCAGTGGAAATGTTCCCTCGTAAAGTTTCCCCAAAGGAGTAGTCTTCAGGGGGAGATGCTGAGGGAATAAAATCTTCAGCATCAGAATCCTCATAAGGTGGAAAAGTATAATTCTGTTCCTCAGAAGAATCTGAGGAGAGAGAAACCTGGTCAGAGGATGCATAATCTTCCTCTTGTCTTGGTCTTTTATCAGGAGGGGGCTGGGAACCCCTGATAAGGGTAATCAAATCTTCAGCCATCTTATGCATCTGTTTCTTAGGCATGGGGCCTTGAACTGTAGACTGATGTACAGTTTTCTTTGGTTTTAAAGAAGTTTTAAGTTTAACATAAGATTTAATGGTGAGTGTAGTCGGTCTGAAAACACCTTCTGCAACCGAAGGCGTTTCCGTTGCACCGGTGTCTAGTTCTGCTCCGGTGTCGGTAGATGGCTGCATCGGCCTAGTAGACTCCGCTTGGGAATCCGCAACTATCTGGCGTTCCAGTTCTGTGGTAGTCAGGGGCTGCGTAGGCGCCTCACTGAAAACCGGAGAACCGGCGACAGGCCCAAGTGAGGCCTCGGTGTCTGGCTTATTCCTAGGCTGCCTGTCCTTATCCTTGCGTTTTTTTATGAATGACGGTCGTCGGCTGCTCCGACGGCATGATACAATTATATTTCCTACCAAAGTAATGCCGTGCAAAGTCAAAACGGCGTTTGATAGTTCATTTATTAAACCTAGCGGAAAACCGACAACCTGTGACGTCGTGGTCTGGGCCTAGACAAGGAATACAAGTCCTTATGAGGTATTTGCTTCCCACAAGAAATGCAATTGTTAACTTTTTCTGACATCGGACTGAGGCAAGAAAATGTTCCCCAATGGGGTACTTAGCTTTAATGAAGACTTCGGACTGAAATTAAAATCGAAAATCTCAGGTGTCGGCTGACCGGCACTTGCGAACTGCTTCTGCTTCGGGCACCGCGCGGCAAGAAAGACTGGAGAAAATGGCGTCTGATGCCTCTTGTATACCCCTGGTGCACTGACGTCGAGGAAGAAGCGACAGCAACCGACGTCTGACCAAGACTTAGGCAGTCCCGCAGTCGGCCCGAATTCCAGAAGGCAGGATAACCCAAGTGTGATGACTGCAGCAGGGTAACACGATGATCACCACCACTATGCTTTTTTTTTTTTTTTTTTTTTTTTTTTTTAATAATCCTCCTTTACACTCTACCACCATGAGAGAGGGAATTAGCTTCTAGTTCAAAGACAACTAGAACTAAATGCACAGCCAGCTAATACAAACAGAATGATTTACACCTAACTCAGTACGTAATCCCGACCAACCCTTCCATTAGTCCATATATATCAATGCATCGCCAACGACAGACAGATATTAAAAGGTTAATTAACTTTTTCTTTAAGTACTTAAGAGAAGGGTTGCTAATGATCTGGCATAAGCCAAAAGTACAGTTTTGTACCTACCATAAATGTAGATGTCCGATAGGTATGCATCTGCAGTCGTAACATATGGGTTTGTCCTGCCTCAGGCAGCCATTCGGTCGGCCGGATTCCAAAGTCTGGGTCTGGCCTCGGCTGATGTCGCACTTCACCCGACGTCATAGCTCCTGGGGTATAAAGGCATCAGCAGACGCCATTTTCCTCAGTGTTTCTTGCCCCAGATGCCAGGTGCCTTCTAGGAAGGCTAAATTTGGATAAAGGTAGAAATTCCAAACAGTAGAAATCAAAAAGTATATATACACATATACATACAAACAAATACACCATAATAGATTCCCCCAGCTAGCTAAGAGAGGGGTAAGTACCCTAGGAATACCACAGAGGGGAAAGGAGGGTGGGTAATCCTGACTGCAGATGCATACCTATCGGACATCTACATTTATGGTAGGTACAAAACTGTACTATGTCCTTCAAGGATGCATCTGCAGTCATAACATAGGGGTAGAATGCCATAGCCAAACTGGGGGAGGAGGCACTAAGATAATGATGGTGTAGTTAAGATCCCTTGTAAAACTGCAGTTGCAAAACCTGCTCGGGATCTGGAGTATAAAGGAAGATTGTAATGCTTGGCAAATGTATGCACGGAGCTCCAAGTAGCAGCTTCTAAAATGTCTTTGGTAGCCACTCCTCGTAGGAAAGCTGTAGTGGTGGCTGTAGCTCTTGTGGAGTGAGGCCTGATATTTTCAGTTGTCGTCTTTCCATGAAAAGAGTAACAGAATCGAATGCAACTTCCTATCCATTTTGAAATTGTCTGTTTGGAAATTGCTTTTCCTTGCACTCCTGCTGCATATGCTACCAGAAGCTGGTCAGTTTTTCTGTTGGTCTTAGTTCTGTCCAGAGAGTAGCGCAGTTGTCTGTGTACATCCAAGGTGTGCAGTAGTTTTTCCCCCCTGTTCTGTGGGTTTGGGAAGAACGTAGGTAAATGAATAGCTTGGTTCAAGGATACTCTGGATACCACCTTTGGCATGAAAGTAGGATTGGTTCTCAGAGACACTCTATCCTGGTGAAAAATAAGGAAAGGCTGCACTGCCATTAATGCCTGTAACTCGGATACCCTTCTTGCTGAAGTGATTGCTAGAAGGAAGGCAGTTTTCCAAGATAAGAACTGTAAGTCTGCTGATGCTGCTGGTTCAAAAGGGGGGAGTGTCAATTTTTCCAGCACAAAATTGAGATCCCATGCAGGCAGAGGTGGTTTCCTTGGAGGTTTTACATTTTTGATCCCTCTTAGAAATTGTCTGAGGAGAGGTTGAGAGAAGATAGGAGGATCCATGTTGTACTCTGCTGAGATTGCTGAAGCATGAATCTTAATGGAAGAATAGGACAGGCCATTGTGAAAGAGTTCTGCTAAGTATTCTAGGATGTGTCCTAGGTTTGCCAGTGTGACATCTGTTCCCTTTGATGCACTCCAAATGAGGAATCTCTTCCATTTGGCTGAGTATGTTTTCCTTGTGGAGGGTCTGCGAGCCTCCAGGATAATGTCCTTGACCCCCCTCTGAGATAAAACAGGTTGGTTTTGCTTTATCCAATTTTCCAGGCAGTTAGCTGCAGTGTTTTCAAGTTTGGATGCAGGGTCTTGTAGTTGTTCTGTGTTAGAAGTAAAGGCCATAGAGGTAGAGGCCATGAGTTCGTCCGAGACATGCTTCTCAGTAGCGGGTACCAATGCTGCCTTGGCCAGTCTGGAGCAATCAGGATTACCTTTGGCTGTTCCTCCCTGATCTTCAGTAGAACTTTGTACATCAGTGGGAGAGGTGGAAAGGCATAAACTGTCAGGTCCTTCCAGCTGAAAGAAAGGGAGTCCACCCTCCAGGCTTGTGGGTGGTATTCTCTTGAGCAGAATTTCTTCAGTTGGTGGTTGAGTGGGGAGGCGAACAGGTCCATCTCTGGCATTCCCCATGTCTTTGTTATGGTTTTGAAGATGTCTGGATGCAGCATCCATTCGTGAGCATCTGTGGTAGTTCTGCTTAATCTGTCTGCTAGTGAATTTTCTTTTCCTGGTACGAATCTGGCCTGCAATTGAATGTTGAGATTCAGGCCTAGGTTCCACAGATCCATTGCCATCCGGCATAGAGGGTAGGAATGCGTGCCTCCCTGTTTGTTGATGTACCACATGACTGTGGTATTGTCCGTCCTTATCAGCAGGTGTCCTTGCTGGAGGAATGTTTTGAATGCCTCGATTGCATGCTTCACTGCCAGCATCTCCTTTAGATTTATGTGTAGATTCAGCTGGTCTGGGGACCATAGGCCTTGGATACACTTGTCGTCCATGTGTTCCCACCAGCCTAGGTCTGAGGCGTCCGTGGTGATGGTCTGCCTTGGTTGTGGTTTGTGGAAAGGCAACCCTCTGTTAGTCTGGCAGGCCTGAGCCCACCACAGGAATTCTTGTTTCAGGCATTGAATGATTGGTATCATGGTTTCTAGACTGTGTCTGTGTTGAGACCATACATTCCTTAGGTACCACTGTAACTTTCTAATATGCAGTCTGGCATGTGGGATCAAGATTATGCAGGATGCCATGTAACCCAGGGCCTGCAGGACTTTCCTTGCAGTAAGCTGAGTTTGTCTTGTCAATGCCATGAAGTAAACTGGAAGTTGATTTTGTTTTTCTTCTGTGAGAAAAGCCATCTGAGTTATTGTGTCCAGCTCTGCACCCAAAAATGTTATCCTTTGGGATGGCACTAGTCTTGACTTCTGTATGTTGACTGTGTATCCCAAGGCTTGCAGCAGTTGTATGACATAGGTCAAATCCTTTATTATTTTTGTCTTGTTGTCCGCTTGTATTAGGCAACCGTCCAGGTATGGGTAAATTTGAATTCCCTGAAGCCTGCAATGAGCAATTACTGATGCCAGGCATTTCGTGAATACTCTGGGCGCAGTAGATAAGCCAAAGGGCAATGCTGAGAATTGATAATGCTCTGATCCTGCAAGAAATCTGAGGTGCCTTCTGCAATCTGGTCGTATGGGGACGTGCAGGTATGCCTCCTTGAGATCTAGAGTCACCAGCCAAGACTCCTTGCCCAACATGGGAAGAAGTTGCTGTAGGGTCAGCATCTTGAATTTTGGTACAATGAGATATGTGTTCAGTGCGGACAAGTCGAGAATAGGCCTCCATTGAGTTTCTTTTCTTGGTACAAGGAATAGTCTGGAGTAAAATCCTTGGCCTTGTTCCATAGATGGTACCTTTTCTATTGCTCTCATCCTTAGTAAGTTGGTGATTTGTTTTAGAGCCTCTTTTTTCTGGCTTGATGGAAGGTTTGGCATTCCTCTCTTTTTTGGTAAAGTGTGGAAATGAAACCTGTAGCCTTTGTCTATTGTTTGCAAAGTCCATTTGTCTCCTGTAATGCAATGCCAGTTTTTTGAAAATAAAGCTAACTTTCCACCCAAGGGTGCTTCCAGTTGTGCCCTGGTAGGCGGAATCAGAGCCAAGTCACTGTGTCTGTCCTGTGGAAGTGGTTGCAGTCGTAGCTGTGGCGGTACTCCTCTGGTTGTCAGGTTGCCACTGACGGCCCCTGTAGGCACCCCTTGACTGACCTCTGCCTCTTGGGCGTCTATTTCTGCCTCTCTGTGCTCTGGGGGTGTCTGGAAAGGACCAATTTTTTGAAGGCCAATTTCTGCTGAACCTCGGAGGTTGGACCTGCAGGAAATCCTTGACTGTTTGTACAGATTTTGCTTTTTCTTCCACTTTCTTGAGAACCTCCTGTGCAGGGGAGCCAAATAAACTTTGTTTCTCCATAGGGGCATCTAGGAGTTTTGACTTAACATGGTCTGGCAAGGATTGCTCTTTTAGCCAGGCATGCCTTCGAATCACTGCTCCAGTCATAGCTGATCTAAATGAAGCCTCCAGTGCATCATAGCCACATTTTAAGAAATGATTACTGACCTGCTGTAAGTTGTGTACCAAATCCTTAAGTGACTTACGGTCTAAAGGTTCAGGAGAGGAAAGCTTTTTACTCAGCTGATCTAACAAAAATTCCTGGTACTGTATCATGTGAAATTGACAGTTTAAAGCCCTAGCAGAAAGAGTAGCAGATGTATAAACCTTTTTACCCCATCTCTAATGCTCTTGATTCTCTTTCAGAGGGTAGGGGGGTTTTGGCAGAGGCAGCTGCAACACCCTTAGGGCCCTGAGAAATGGTTTCTGGGTCTGCAGCGTGGGCCTTATACAAGTGGAAGTGAGAATCCGGGACCCTGTAATATCGGTCAGGTTTGGCAGGGGCCGGGGGAAGAGAATCAGGGGCAGAACTGGCATCATTGTATGCATCATCAACAACTGATAGTACAGGTGGTATGGCTAAAGGCCTATGCTGTGGTAAGTGTAAAAAAGTCCTTAGCCTTTTCCTTGAATCAGAAAAATCCTGACCCTGCCACTGGAAGTGTTCCCTCATTGAGTGTAGGGTTTCCCCAAATTAAAATTCTTCTGGGGGGGGGGGGGGGGGGAGTCAGAAGGAATGGAGTCTTCTGCATCCGAATCCTCCTAAGGTGAGTATGGTCCTTCCTGATGGTCTGATAACTCTGATCCATCCGAGGAATAGTCAGAGGAGAGAGGTTCAGGGGGTTCAGTCCTAGGCCTTTTTTCAGGAGGAGGCTGTGAGGCCCTGTCTGGGTGAGGTTGGGATCCCCTGATCAGAGAAATAAGGTCCTCAGCAAGGCTAAGAATCTAGAGAACTGGAGGAAGGCCTGTGAGAGGGAGCTTTAGTAGGTAAGGCCTTGGAAAGTTTAGCTGCCTTAGCCCTGGAGAAGGCCTTAATAGACATAGAAGCAGGGGGCCTAGCTGCCCCACGTGCAGGAGTAGAGATGTCCAACGGAATGGTATCGGACAATTCCTGTGTGCCTGCTTCTTCGGTATGAATTTCTGTAGCCGACTCAGCCGGGGCCTGTGAGGCCTCGGTTGTCGGAGGCATGCTTTCGGCCGAAGAACCGAGGACTCTGTTTCAGCCGAAACAGAGACACTCACGGTAGGCCTAACCGTGGTTTCAGCCGAAACCGCGGGCCTTGAGTGTCGGTCCTTTTCCTTGCGTTTTTTGGCTAAATGTGTAGTCGGAGTCTCCGACGGCATTTTATATGCAAAAGCGGGACCAAAAAACTCTTCAGCAAACTCCGACCGACGTCTAAGTGTCCGTCGGTTGAAGGAAGCACAGGCTAAACAAGCTGATACGTCGTGGTCTGGGCCTAAGCAAGGAAGGCAGTAAGAGTGGAAATCCTTATGAGGTATTTGTTTCCCACAAGTTAAACAATTATTTACTTTGTCTGACATCGGCTGAGGCAAGAAAGAGTCCCCAACGGGGTACTTAGCTTTTTTAGAAGTCTTCGGTAGCTGAAATCTCTGGATCTGACTGACCGGCACTTGCGAACAGCTTCTGCTTCGGGCACCGTGCGGCAAGAAAGACTGAGGAAAATGGCGTCGGCTGATGCCTTTATACCCCAGGAGCTATGACGTCGGGTGAAGTGCGACATCAGCCGAGGCCAGACCCAGACTTTGGAATCCGGCCGACCGAAGGGCTGCCTGAGGCAGGACAACCCATATGTTATGACTGCAGATGCATCCTTGAAGGACATCTTTTAATATTTTTTCCCGATGAGTGATGTGTAGTACACAGATGGACCATGGTACAACTCATGATAGTCTGGGGATTTCTCACGCATACTAATTCTAGGATTACTAAATTTGGAAAGTAGTACTAATGAACTAATGCATATGGTCGTAATAGAGGGTTGCCCTCTCCCTATCAAAGGCTTCCCATGCAACATTTTTTGCTTGCTTTCACTTCCCACTGACCTACAGTGTTTTATACTCATTGTTACTATATACATTTGGGTCTGTTCTTTTGTAGGTGACACTCAAGCAAGTCTTTTCACCCAGGGCATCTATCCCATTAGAAGGGGATGTGTTTCACCCTTGTGCAAGAATCTAGACCCTGGTAACTAACAGTCCAGGAATACTGCCCATTAGTGACCTTGTACCTACAAATTTTTAACTCCCAACATTTAAACGTTTTCAATATCAATGTGAGCACCAGAAGCTCTCCCAACCTCAACAAGAAGGTGCTTACCTTGCATTGTTTGAGCCTCTTCCTCAAAGGCAGAAACACACCAGCCACTTAATCCCCTTTGCCCACACTATACCCACTGGAAACAGAACTGCTTAGTTAGCCCTGTTCACCTGCACCTAAGGGGAATGCTTTCTCCTTTAACAGACAGATAACTATCCAAATATGGCAGCTGATGGCTTAGGTTATGTGAAATGAACATGACATATGGAAGAGCAGATGACTGCATAGCTCATGTCCTGCTTTGTGAATAACAAACCCTGCACTAGCTTTCTGCATCAGGGATGGTACTGCAATGTGGACACTGGTTTCTCTGGTCATGAACAGATAGCTGCCTACACATCTCCTAACTATAACTTAACCTGCAGGTGTCTTCTTCATGGACCAAAACTATGAAAATGCTGTAATGTTCCAAGAGGAGCAAGTTGAATCAGGCTGCATTTGCCCAACGTCTTAAAAAACAGCCAATCTGGAAAGTACTTTGTTTTTCAGTCAAATGCAGCAATTTCTATAAAGACACTGTTGCAGCTGAAACATGTAGGAAAAGCCTCAAACATACTGAGGAGATTTGATGAACAGTACTCTTCAGTGTGCTGAGAGTGGTGGGGTTTACTGTGAAAAACTGAGCTTCAGATGAAGGTAGTAAAACTAAGGGTTTCAATATGTCTAACTATGTACAGTAAAGTATTACTAATTTCAAACACTTAACATATCCAATGTCTGAAAACTTTCTGAAGCTTCTTTCTCTCTAGGACTTAAAAATTCCCTTGGGTGTGTCTGGGGACAGGGGAAGAAGGTGCACTTTGCTGTATGACATTAATACTTGGGGCCATCGTGAATAAAGACAAAGGATTCCTAGCCCACAAGAAAAACTAGATTTGGGGAAGAGGGGTGGTAGGGTGCATGTTACTTATGACCTTACAGTGCTGCTGTTACACCACAACAGATACAGACAATATTTCCACCCTCATCTTACAATAACTAAAGCCTAAATCCAGTGTTTACAACTCAAAAGAACAATGCTATTTTCAGGATTGATGGCAGTTATGCAACATAAAACTAGTTTCTACAAAAAAAGAGGCAATGCTTGGCCCAGACATGTGGTGGGATGAAATTCTGACAAGGACTAGTATTTGACTAGTGGTATGGGCCCTAGAGTGGCAGAGGAATATGAGCTTGAGTAGATGACGTCAGCTCATTCATCATGGAGACTGGGAGACCAATCCACAGCATTACTGAAAATTACTGGTGGATGGGTGGGCCTCCTGCATGTCGTGGCTGTCTGGCATGAGCTATCACCTAAGGAGTTCCCTCTGTATAGGGGGAAGCATTTACAGGAGTATGCATGCTGCTGCCACCTCCACCTCTTCCTCTCAACCAGACAGCAACTGCAAGTCTGCAAGCTGCCTGGGGGAGGGATAGGTAGGTCACTACTTAAGGACCTGAATCTGGTCTGCTCCCTACTACTGGACTCTTAGAGGAGAAACAGATGGGCTGATCAGTCTCTCCAAGCAGGAGAAAAGGTCTCTCCCATAGCCTGGGGATGCCTGGTTTTCACCAACAACAAAATGAACACTGTCGACTTGGTGCAGGAGCAGCCATCTTCAGTGGGAAACAACACGTCATCTGGAAACGCCACATAACATTACAAGCAAAACAGATACAAGACGCAAACAGCAACTTAGCACCACTGAATCTGTGTGTGTGTGTGTGTGGGGGGGGGGGGTCAAAATGACTGGTGCCTGAAAATAAACAGCTAATGAGGGGATGTAAAAAGGACAAACTTCTCCAGAACAAGTATTGATGCCTTACATTTCATACTCTTTCCTCTTCTCTGGGTTGTTAACAATATCCCAGGCTGCGTGCAACACCTTAAATGCTTCTTCAGCTCGTGGGTGCCAGTTCTTGTCTGGATGAACCTACAAAACACAGAAGTGAAAGTGTATATCTTCACAACATTATATCCAACATAATTCCATAAATTACATTTCCCAAAAGGTTTGGGGGTGGGCATGAACCATACCAGCAATCACTACTTAAAAAAAAAAAAAAAAAACAAAGCACAAGTATAGAAACGTTCATTTTCCAATATATATGTGACAAAAAACCTACAAGTACCTATAAAGCAACTTTCAGCTGTCCATTCTGTTTTACTTTGAAAGCTCGAAATACTGAAATGTCGAATTTCAGTATCTTGAGACTGAAACAAAAGTGAAAATCCTGAAACACAGAAATTGTCTCAGGACAAGTAAACACTTGCCCATCATGGGGAGGATATGCCCTTTTCCTCACTGTAGTGAGGCCCTGGAGTTGGTATATATAGTTGTGGGGGGGGGGGGCACAGCCCATCACTTAGGTGGGTTTCCATGGTACAGTAGGCATTTTGCAGTTTTGGACAAGTGTTTACTTGGCCTGGGAAAATTTCCGTGTTTCGGGATTTTCACTTTTGTTATTAAGAACTGAAATTTGAGATTTCGGTATTTTGAGCTTTCAAAGTTACAGTCCATTCACATTTTAATAAAAATTTGAGATAAGAGGATTGTGTCACAAGTTTATTAAGTAATTCACAAACTATAGGGCCAGCAAATGTATACGAGGGGTGGAGTGAGTACGGTTTTGCTTGCTTATTCCTGCCTTGAAAAAAGCCACTGCAGAGGGGGCAATCCAGAGCTTATCTAAACAATTCCGTCTTGGTTTGTGATTTACTGTAGAGTTGACTAATAAGAAGTTTCATTTGAATTTATATTTTATTTTTTATCACTGTTTTTTACTGTTTGAGACCAGACTTACTTTGACTGAGACTTTGTTGTTTTACCTTTAATTTTCACTGCTGGTTGTTAGAAAGGGATAGGTTTTAGACAGGCAAGCTCTAGCCACCTCAAGGGGCCTAGTCAGCTATAAATTCACACAGACTGCAGAGAGGACAATCCGGAGCTTACCTAAACAATCCTATCTTGGTTTGTGATTTACTGATCTATACTTTTTAAGAAGTGTGACTGAGCGACAGTGAAAGGAATTGCAGGTTTTGCCTGACTTTCAGAACTTGTACGGTCAGAACAGTACTGTACATACTATAGTATTTAACAAATGCAAGGCACAGGAGTGTATAAAGGCAGATATAAACAGTCCACATCGTCCAGTCTTCGTAATGACAAAATATACAAAACAAGGCAGTCTTCACTTCACCAAGTAGATAAAAAATCTTTACTTCACCAAGTAGATAAAAATTCCAATTTATTGGACAGATAATAAAATTCGGAAAGCACTTCACCCTCATGGGCTTCTTCAAGACAAAACGCTATACTTACTTTAAAAACCTTATATATCCTTTTTAAAGCAATTACATCATATCCTGTGAAATAATTACATAATATACAATCAATTAATTTTATCATTACGAAGACTCGTTGATGTGGACTGTTTATATCTGCCTTCAGACACTCCTGTGCCTTGCATTTGTTATATTACTACTTTTTTTTTTTTTTTTTACAAGAGTGTTTACTTCTGGGTAGCATTTTCTGATATTTTATACTTTAGTATTTAGTTGTATATTGCTTGACTTCAGAATTTGATTTAAGTGCTCTTTGAATTCTGTGGTTACTGATTTAGGTTATTCTTTTATAATTTGTATTAATTTGAAGCTAAATATTGATTCCTTAAATGTGTATGCCATTAATAGATTCATAGGTGTGTACTAGGCTATTGGCCCTGGAGCCTTTACAAGCCTAGCCCATAGGATTACTCTGGCACCATGCCTCCCAACCTTAGTTCCCAGTGCCTCTGTCGAGTAGAGCCACTGGATTCATTCCCGGGGTTAATTTTCTATTTCCCATCCACTCATCAAGACGTCTCTTGAAGAGGGCCAGTGAGGTGCTCTGTCTAACATGTATGGGAAGCCTATTCCATAGCGTGAGCAGTCTCTGGGTTATGAACCTGTCCCTCCAGCTTGTTCTGCTGATTGTGGTAATGAGGTTGAGGTCTCTGGAGCATGTGGTGTGGAGGGATTGGGATTTCTTTAGATGTAGCATTTCTAACAGAGCTTGGTCAGACATGGCTTTGCAAGTCGATTAGAGATCGCGTCTAAGTAGGCGATGAGAGACAGAGAATAGCTGGAGTTCGAGTCTGTCCAAATAGGACAAGTGTTTAAGGCCTAGGATGCTCTTTGCCAGGTACTTTTGCGCCTCTCCAGTTGTTGCAAGTGTCTAGTGAGGTACATGCCAAATGGGGCATTGTACTCTATGATTGGCCTAATGAGGGAAGAGTAGAGGTAGACAATGACCTCCTCCTTCCTGGATGCAAAACCCTTAGTAATGAGATGTGCCACATAGGACATTCTGACCACAATGGCAATGTGGTGGTCAAAAGCAAGGTTACTGTCAACCTGTTTTCCCAGATCTCTTATAATGCCTTCTGTATTCAGTAGACTACCATTAATGTGGTAATTCAAGGGAACCAGGTTTTTCCCAAAGGGGATGATGACATTTTTTAGCACTGGTGTCAGAACCCTGGCCTTAAGCTCAATCGTTGGGCTCAGTGAGGCCTTTCTGTAGGATATCAGCATCACTTGGGGAGTTAATAGCTCCCAACTTGCAATCATCTGCGAACTTTGTCAGCCAGAGTCCCTTTGTGTGTTGCCCTGGATGTCAGAGAAGTAGATACTAAACAGGAGAGGACTGAGAACCGAACCCTGTGGGACACCACTCGTGACTGGTTGGCAAACTGACTTGGAGTCAGCTACTTTCACACTGTGGGTTCTGTGAGCCAGTTTGCAATCCACCTAGTTATGCAGGAGTGGATGCCTAGCTTAGTGAGTTTTTCTATGATTCCTCAGTGGGGAACAGTATCAAGGCTGCATGAACCACCTTGCTTTCATCCAACAGATCTGGTGACTGACTCAAAGAAGTTGACCAGGTTGAGCAGGCATGATCTACCCTTCACAAAACCAAACTGTGTGGGATCCAGAGTTCGGAGATTACCCTTGTTTATTAGGTCCATGATGATCTGTTCCATATCTCTGCATATCAGACTCGTCAGGCTAATGGAGCAATAGTTCCCAGGGTCTGTAGTCATGCCTCCTTTATGGAGAGGGACGACTGTAGCGGTGCGCCATTCGGTAGGGACAAAGCCTGAGGTGAGGCTGTGACTGAACAGGGCACACAGGTGAGGTGTCAGTTCACTCTGTAGTTCATGCAGAACACAGCCAGGGATATTGTCGGGTCCCACAGAAGTTGTACTCTTGACATTGGGCAGTGGTGTTTTAACCAGTGCAGTAATAATAATGGGTGCCTGGCAGTCTACTGGTACTGTGATTGGTCTTTTGGTGGGGGGAGAGAGAGGGGTAAAGTTTGCACTGAATCTGTCGGCCAGTATATTGGCAATATTTGTTGGCTCGGTATAGGAGGTACCATCGTGCAGTAGCTCAGAGCAAATCTGGGTACTGCCGTGGAGATTTTTTTACACAACTAAAGAAGGCCTTGTGGTTGTCTTTACTATCTGCTGCAATTCTGTTTTCATAGCTAGCTTTATAGGATTTGATGAGGGATCTCAACTTTTTGTTGAGGCTGATAAGGGAGTTTTTCCAGTCTTGGGACTTCACCTTATTCCGCATCAGTTTCCTCCTCCTGTTGTAGAGTTTATGGCAAGGGACCACCAGATTAGATTGGCTTCCCATTTTTGGAAGAGAGAGTCTTGGTTCTACTGGGTATGGTGAGATCCATGCATTTAAGTGTTCGTACAGTGCACTGGTGTATGATTCGGCAGTCCTGCAACTATTCTCAATTTGCATGGGTGCCATAAAGTTAGCCGCCACCTCTGTTTTTAGGAGCCCAAAGTTAGCTTTGGAGAAGTTTTTCATGGTGATTACCTTTTCAGGTGGAGGGATGTGGATTTCCAAGGTGATTTGTTTTTGGTCAGATCTAACCACGGAGGAGTTAACTATTTGTGTAGAGCAACGGACACCCATGTTAGTAATGACCAGGTCAAGGATGTTTCTACCTCTAGTGGGGGTAAGAACGAGCTGGTCCAGGGCACTGGAATTAATGAATTCCAGGAAACTTTGGGCAAGTGTATTGGTACATGAGCAGTTTTCCCAGTTAATGGAGGGGTAGTCGAAGTCGCCCAGTAGGAGTGTGTTAACTTGGACTCTAATATTCTCCAGACTGCTTAGGAACATGGAGTGCGAGTCTTGGGACAAGGTTGAAGACCTATAGCAGGCTACGACCTGAATCACTGTCTTGCCCAATGTTAGTTGCACCTGAAGCATCTCTGATGCGTTATGTTGGGCTACCAGTCTGGAGGTGTGTGCATCCTTTATGAATATGGAAACACCGCCTTTGGAGCTTCAGTCCAAGTTCTGGGGCAGAAAGGTGTGGAATGAGTTATAGCCTGTTAGTGCAGGGGTACTTTCTGCTGCCTTGAACCAGGTCTCTGTTACAGCACAAATGTCGATGTTCTCCATTTTGAGTACTTCGAGCGAGTGCATTTTGAGGCAGACCTCTAGCATTGAGCAACGTGACCCTTAGACTGCATTTGTTTGTAGCTGTTACGGTGGTAATTTGGTCTTTGGAACACCACCTAGAAAAGGAGGTACAAGGGTTGCAAAAGCCTTGGCCAGTATCTGTAAGCCCAGGGGTGACAGATGCAGGCCATCTCTGGCAAAGCATTGAGGTTTGGTCAATCATGTCATCCCAGGCAGACAGATACCGGATCCCCTTAGAATGACACCAGAAACTTAGCAAACTGTTGAAATCAATAATTTTCTGCTTGTATTGTGGTATCATTCTGGGTGATGGTGGGGGGCTGCTCAGGGCTAGGGTCATACCAGCCTGGCCTACATAATCCAAGAACTTCTCCATGTCTCTCCATGTATTCCAGGGAGGTACGTCTCTGGTCATTCACACCCACATGTATATTGACAGCGTCATATTTGTACCTGTTGTTGAGGGACCAGGTGAGTGCATTATGTGGCAGATCCTGGCACCCAACAGGCAGCCGACTGTTACTTTCTCCTTATTCAACCTAGTGAGTGGGTCATCAGTGTGCCTCACTATCGAGTCACCTATGACTAGTGTGTTGGGCATGCTGTTTTGCCCTAAGGGTTTTGGTTGAATGCCACATTGTTTAGGAGAGTTGTGTGTCTTGTGATTAGTGTTGACTTGCTAACGCAATCTTGTATAGTGTAATAAATGCTAGGCACATTTAATGGTAACACCCGATAACACTGGTGATGTGCGTTCCTCATGTAAAAAGTTGGATGACTTGCTTACCATTTTTAGTAGTAAATCTAGACTTACTGATGATTGCACTTGGGAAATTGGCACAGCTTGGAGAACTGTTACATATATTAAATGACTAGACTGGTGAGATAGATGTTGGGCAAAGAGCAAATAGAACACATTTAGGAAATGATGCGTCTATCGTCTATAAAGATCAGTCAACCCCTAAGAAACAAGGGATCTACTTTACAAGCTTGAAGTTTCAAAACTTCAAACTGCAAATGGTTGAGACCATTAGATCGAACTTTTGAAACTTCAAAATTATAATTAAAAAAAAATTTTACATTTTTGCAGGGAGGCAAGCCCCCCTGCACCCCCACACCCCCTGCTAAAACATACCACCTCCAAGATCACACTACAGTGAGAAAAAAGTACAGTTTTGTACCTACCATAAATGTAGATGTTCGAATGTATACCCTGCTGCAGTCATCACACTTGGGTTATCCTGTCGTTAGGCGGTCCCGCAGTCGGCCTGAATTCCAAAGTCTTGGTCTGGCATTGGTTGCTGTTCCTTCTTCCCTGACGTCAGTGTGCCAGAGGTATACAAGAGGCATCCAACGCCATTTTCCTCAGTTTTTCTTGCCCCAGATGTCAGGTGCCCCCCCCCCCCAAAAGATGGTCAGAAGATAGTACCAATAATAAAAGCTTAACAAAAACAAAACATCCCTCCAGATATAAGCAAGTACACCACAAAGGTTGTAGCAGATTTTAAGGTATTGAAAGGTTTTAGTTAGGTCAGAGGGGATGGAGGGAGGGTAACCCGGACTGCAGCAAGGTATACACTCGAACATCTACATTTATGGTAGGTACAAAACTGTATTATGTTCATCGCGTTACCCTGCTGCAGTCATCACACTTGGGTAGAATCCCAAAGCTAAGGATGGGAGGTGGAGTCAAACAGTGTTAGAGGAGGCTAGAAGGCCCTGCAAAACTGCAGTGGCGAAGCCAGCTCTAGTCTTAGAGCAAAAGTTGTAAGTGACCGTGTTTGGTGAAGGTGTGTACTGAACTCCAAGTTGCAGCTTCCAGAATATCTTTGGTTGGCACCCCCCTGAGGAAGGCTGTAGATGTAACTGCTGCCCTGGTGGAGTGGGGCCTTATGCTAGCAGGAAATGGTTTTCCATGATGGGTGTAGCAAAAACGTATGCAATGTCCTATCCATTTGGAAATGGTCTGTTTTGAGATGGCCTTTCCTTGTGATGCTGTACCATAGGATACAAAAAGTTGGTCAGATTTTCTGAAAGCCTTAGTTTTATCCAAGTAGTAACGTAGTTGCCTGTGAATGTCCAAGGAATGCAGGAGTCTTTCTCCTTTGTTCTGTGGATTTGGAAAGAAGGTGGGTAAGTGGAGGGTTTGATTTAGAGCCACACTGGATACCACCTTTGGCATAAAGGAGGGGTTAAGTTCGTAGAGAAACTCTGTCTTGATGAAAAATGAGGAAAGGCTCTATTGCCATTAGTGCCTGTAGCTCTGAGACTCTTCTGGCTGAAGTAATTGCTAGCAGCAGGGCAGTCTTCCATGATATAAACTTTAAGTCAGCTGAGAAAGCTGGCTCAAAAGGTGGCAGCACAAGTTTTTCCAGAACAAAATTTAGGTCCCAAGTTGGTGTTGGCATTCTCCTGGGAGGCCTAATGTTTTTTGCCCCACTGAGATACTGCCTTAGAAGTGGATGTGAAAATAAGGGAGGATCCGTGTTGTAGTGAGCTGAAATAGCTAAGGCGTGGATTTTAATAGATGAAAAAGAAAGTCCTTTGTGTAACATCTCAGTTAAATATTGTAGAATCTGAGGCATGTCCGGCTGAGGGGTATTTTGGCCTTTAGCTTGGTTCCAGGTGCAAAATCTTTTCCATTTGTCTGAGTAGGCTTTCCTGGTGCTGGGCCACCTGAATGACATCCGTAACAGCTTGTGAAAGAGGGGCTGGCTGGTTGCTTAGGTGATGTGCCATGCAGCCAAATTTAAGGTTTTGAGCTGGCTGTGTAGAATCTGACTGCCTTGTTGTGTGAGTAGATGAAGAATGTGGTAAAATCCATGGTGGGCCCTGGGCCTTGTTCCTTAGTAATGGGAACCAGTGCTGGCGTGGCCAGCCCGGGGCAATGAGCATCATTCGAGGTCTCTCCATCATGACTTTCAGCAGCACCTTTGTGAGAAGGGGCAATGGAGGAAAGGCATATACTGTCAGCATTTTCCAACTGAATGAGAGTGCGTCCACTTTCCAAGCTTAATGGTCAAATGTCCTTGTGCAAAATTTTGAAAGCTGATGGTTTTGGGGGTTGGCAAACAGGTCCATGTCTGGGCACCCCCACTTTTGAGTTATCACTGCAAATACCTGTGGATCCAGTTTCCACTCGTGGGGATCCATGATGTTTCTGCTTAGGCCGTCTGCCAATGTGTTCTTTTTTCCTGGCAGGAACTGAGCTTGTAATTGAACTTGGTAAGCCAGTGCTGTGTTCCACAAGGTCATTGCTTGCCTGCATAGAGGGTAGGAGTGTGTACCCCTTTGTTTATGTACCACATTACTGTGGTGTCGTCTGTCCTTATTATAAGCTGTCCTGGATGTAAGAGGTCCTTGAAGGCTGTCGACGGCTAGCATTTCTTTTTGATGTGCAGGTCCCTTTGATCTGCAGTCCATATGCCTTGAACGCACCGTCCTGCCATGTGTACCTCCCCAGGCATAGTCAGATGCATCTGTTGTCAGTTTGCCTGGTTGGGGGTAAGGTGAAAGGCTGACCCTTGTTGAGGTATCATGCCTGTGACCACCATAGAAACTTCTGTTGAAGGCAGGGAATGAGAGGTATCATTGTGGCTGTGTTGAGTCCATACGCTTTTCAGATACCATTGTAATTTCCTCATATGCATTTTTGCAAATGGTATTAGTAGTTTGCAAGATGCCATGAAGCCCAAGGCCTGCAGAATTTTTCTTGCAGGGAGTTGGGTCTTTGTTGCCATTATTTTGAAGTATTGAGTTAGTTGTAGCCGTTTGTCTGGCGTCAGATAAGCCATCTGGGCCGTTGTATTCAAGCTGGCACCCAGGAATGTCATATTTTGTGAGAGCACTAGTTTTGATTTCTTTTCATTTACTGTGTACCCTAGGCAACTTAGGGGTTTTACAAAAGTCAGATGTTGTAAGAGAATGTCCTGGCTTTCTGCTTGGATGAGGCAGTCGTTCAGGTATGGGTATATTTGAATTCCTCTTTGTCTGCAGTATGCAATAACTGGTGCCAGGCATTTTGTGAAGACCCTGGGTGCAGTAGATAAGCCAAAGGGCACTGCAGAGAATTGGTAATGGGTTGAACCTGCAATGAAACGGCGGTATCTTCTGCAATTTTGTCTGATAGGCACATGCAGGTATGCCTCCTTGAGGTCCAACGTTACTAACCAAGCTGTCTTGCCCAACATGGGAAGAAGCTGCTGTAGTGTTAGCATCTTGAATTTGGGTACTTGCAAGAAGGTGTTTAGAACTGAAAGGTCCAGAATGGGTCTCGAAGCATGGTCCTTTCTGGGGACTAGAAAGAGCCTTGAGTAAAATCCTTGGCCTTGCTCCCGTGTAGGTACCAGTTGAATGGCTCATGTCCATGAGAGCTGTAATTTGTTTTTGTGCCTCTGCCCATTGATTTTGTGGCAAGTTTGGCATTCCTTTTATCCTTGGCAAGGTGTGGAAATGGAATCTGTATCCTTGTGAGAGGTCTAGGACCCATTTGTCCTATGTGACAATGCGCCAGTTGTCTATAAAAAATGCTAATTTTCCTCCCAAGGGAGCTGCCAAGTGATTTTTGCTTGGCAGTTTGAGGTTTTAAGTCATTGCGTTCGTCTTCTAGTAGTTTGGGACCTGTCTTCTCCTCCCCTCTGTGTTGCAGTGCCCCATTGGCGGGGTTTGTAAGGGATTTGTGCTTGTCCTCTGCCCCTTGGGCGTCTCTATTTACCCCCACTGTGGTCTGTCAGAAGCTGGAAAGGACCAATTTTTTGCTGGCCAATTTCTGCTGAAGCATGGGGGTTGTACCTGTAAGAAATCTTTGACCGTCTGCATAGATTTTGCCTTATTCTCCATTTTCTTTAAAACCTCTTCTGCTTTAACACCAAATAAGACATCCTGCTGTAAGGGTGCATCTAGTAACTTTGCTTTAACATGATCAGGCAGAGTTTGCTCCTTTAAACCAAGCATGCCTACGTATAACAGACCCAGTAACAGCTGCTCTACAGGAAGCTTCCAAGGAATCAAATCCACATTGTAAAGTATGTTTGCCCACCTGTTCAGCTGCATGCAACAGATCCTGCATTTCTCTGAATTCAGACTGTTGAGGGTGCGTGCTCATCTTTTGTTTTATTTGAGACATTAGGAATTGCTGGTATTTCAGCATGTGAAATTGACAATTTAGTGCTCTCATAGCTAGAGTAGCTGATGTGTAAACCTTCTTCCCCCACCTATCTCGTGCTCTGGAGTCCCTTTCAGAGGGTACAGGATTTTTAGCCATAGAAGCCTTAGCCCCCTTTGGGACCCTGGGAGATTGTCTCTGGGTCAGCAACAGGGCTTTTGTAAAGGAATTTGAGAGAGTCAGACACTAATATCTATCTGGTTTGGCTGAAGCAGGAGGCAGAGAATCTGGATTTAGACTAGAAGTAAACATCATCCACAATGTCTAAAACTGGAGGGATAGCAAGTGGTCTGTGCTGGGGGAGTAAAAGAAACTCTCTGAGCCTTTTCTTTGAGTCTGAGTAGTCCTGACCTTCCCAGTGGAAATGTTCCCTCATGGTATGTAAGGTTTCCCCCAAAGGAATAGTCTTCAGGGGGAGAAGCTGAGGGAGTGGAATCTTCAGCATCAGAATCTTCATAAGGGGGAAAGGAGTAATTCTGTTCCTCAGAGGAGCCTGAGGAAAGAGAGACACTTGATCAGAGGAGGCATAATCCTCCTCTTGTTCATAGGTTCATACTAGGCTATCTGCCTTAGGGAATTTATAAGCCTAGCCAGAGTGTGTTTGGCTTTCGCCACCCATTTTAAATTAATTTTACTATGCCCTTTTTCGAGGTTAGTATACTGTGCCTCCGTCTAACAGTGACACAGAAGTGATACCCGGGGTAAACCTACGATCTCCCATCCACTCAAGATTCCTCTTGAAGAGAGTCAACGAGGGACTCTGCCTAACCTTGACTGGGATTTTATTCCAGAGTGAAGGGAGCCTCTGGGTTATGAATCTGTCCCTCCAGCATGTCCTATTTATTTCAGTGCTGAGGTTCAAGTCTCTCGAGCGCATAGCTCGATGGGATTTGGATTTTCTGAGGTGCCACATGTCCATTAATTCCGGGTTGGACGTGGCTTTATACGTCAGGCACAGATCACCTCTGAGCAGGTGGTATGTCACTGAGTAGAGCTTGAGTTTCTTTAACCGGGCAGCATATGGCATCTGTTTGAGCCCTATGATCCTCTTGGTGAGGTACTTTTGGGGTCTTTCCAGTTGCTGCAGGTGTCTGGTAAGGTACATCCCAAAAGGGGCATTGTACTCAATTATGGGCCTGATGAGGGATGAGTAAAGAGGCACGATGACCTCCCCTGATCTAGATGTGAATCCCTTCATGATTAGGTGGGCTATATAAAATGTTTTTCTAACCACTTTGGCCACGTGGTTCTCAAATGAGAGATTCCCATCAACTTGGGTCCCCAGGTCCCTAACTACTACTTCTGTACTTAATGGATTACCACCCATGTGGTAATTTGTGGGCACTTTGTTTTTGCCAAAGGGGGTGACTATACACTTTTTGGCGTTTAGCTTGAGGCCATGGCTCTGGAACCAGTTGTCTGTTTCTATGAGGCCCTTTTGGAGGATGCTTGTGTTGGCTGGAGAGTCGATTATGGCGCCCAGTTTGCAATCATCTGCGAACTTAGTCAGCCACAGTCCTTCCGTGTTAGCATGTACCTCCAAGAAATATATACCAAACAAGAGAGGTCCCAGGACTGAGCCTTCGGGGACGCCGCTTGTAACTGGTTTGGAGTCTGACATGGCTCCAGCAATTCTAACCATGTGGGTTCTTGTCCTTGAGCCAGTTTGCAACCCATCTAGTGACATAGGGGTTTATATTTAAGCTGGTGAGCTTATCTATAATGCCCGAGTGGGGTATTGTATCGAAGGCTTTTGCGAGGTCCAGGTAGGCTGTGTGGACCACCTTCCCCTCGTCAATGGCCTTGGTGACTGTTTCAAAGAAATCAACCATGTTTAAGAGGCAGGATCTGCCCTTAAAGCCGAACTGGGTAGGATCCAGTGTCTGTAGATCCCCAATATCTTTATTTATGAGGTCCATGATGATGCTTTCCATAGCTTTGCAGACCAAGCTAGTCAGGCTTATGGGGCGATAGTTTCCAGGATCCGTTGAGGCACCACCTTTGTGGAGAGGGACCACTGTTGCTGTACGCCACTCTTTGGGTACATATCCTGTAGTAAGGCTGAGATTGAACAGTAGTTTTATGTTTCGGTTTAGCTCTTCTTGGAGTTCATGTAGGACGCAGCCCAGGACACCGTCTGGTCCCATTGATGCTGTGTTTTTTGCTTTGGAGAGGACAGCTCTTACCTGAGCATCTGAGATGTCAGGGGGGCAGCACTCTGCTGAGATAAATATTTGCCCTTTTGGTGGGGGGGGGGGGTTTGCGCTGAACCTGTCAGCTAGGATGTTGGCAATGTCTGTGGGTTCAGTGTATTTATCATTTTGGACCAATTCTGAGCATATCTGGGAATTCCCACCCAGGTTCCTAACAAAACTAAAGAAAGCCTTGAGATTATCCTTAGTGTCCTGTGCAATTTTTCTCTCGAAGGTGGCCTCGGACGATTTTATGAGTGCCCGTAGCTTTTTGCCAATACCAATCAGAGATGCCTTCCCTTTTTGGGATTTTGCTCTATTTTGCTCTATCATGCAGTAGCTTCCTCCTTCTATTGTATAGTTTGTTTATGGCTGGGGTCCACCAGACAGGACGTCTGCCTTTGGAGGATTGGGTCTTGATTTTATTTGGGATTGCATGATCCATGCATTCCTGAAGGTGTTCATAGAATGCGTTTATAAAGGATTCTGCGGTCTGGGCCATATTTTTCACAGGCACGGGGGCTTTGAAGGATTCCACCACGGTTTTGAGGAGTGTGAAATTTGCTTTAGAGAAGTTTTTCACTGTGGTTTTCAGGGCAGGGGGTGGAGTCGGGATGTGAATATCCAGTGAGATTAGTTTATGGTCTGATCTCACCAGTTAAGGATACACTTCTGGTCTGGAGCATAGAGTCCCCATGTTGGTGATGATCAGGTCCAGTATGTTTTCCCCTCTTGTGGGAGTGGTAACAAGTTGTTCCATAGCATTTGAGTTTATAAATTCTAGGAACCTTTGAGCTAGGGTGTTGGAGCTAGAGTAACGCTCCCAGTCTATGTTTGGGTAGTTGAAGTCGCCCAATATAATGGTGTTTGGAGAGACCTTCATATTTTCCAGTGTTCTCAGGAAGGCCGAGTGGGGTTCCTGGGTTTGGGAGGGTGGTCTGTAGCAGGCTATAAACTGGAAGGCAGTTTTACCCACTGTTAGTTGCACATGGATAGTCTCTGATGCTTCGTGCTGTGCCACCAACCTGGAGGTGTGGGTATCTTGACGAATATTGATACTCCCCCTCCTTTTGTAGTACGGTCCAAGATTTAGGGCCGAAAAGCATGGTATGAGGTATAAAGTACAGTTTTGTACCTACCATAAATGTAGATGTCCGATAGGTATGCATCTGCAGTCCTTACATATGGGTTGTCCTGCCTCAGGCAGCCCTTCGGTCGGCCGGATTCCAAAGTCTGGGTCCGGCGTCGGCTGATGTCGCCCTTTTCCCGACGTCAAAGCGCTCGGGGTATAAAAGTGTCAGTCGACGCCATGTTCCTCAGTTTTTCTTGCCCCAGATGCCAGGTGCCCTCTAAAGAAGGTTAACTTTTGGAGAAATGATTAAATTCCAATCATGCAAACCAATAAATAACAAATACACCATAAAAGATAACCCCAGCTAGCGAAAAGGAGGAGTAGGTACCCAAAGAATACCACAGAGGGGTAGGAGGGAGGGAAAACCTGACTGCAGATGCATACCTATCGGACATCTACATTTATGGTAGGTACAAAACTGTACTATGTCCTCCAAGGATGCATCTGCAGTCCTTACATATGGGTAGAATACCATAGCCAAGCTGGGGGTGGTAGGACTTAAGAAAAGGATGGTGTAGCTAACATGCCCTGCAGGACTGCAGTAGCAAAGCCTGCTC